>NC_053028.1:412503826-412771414 GCF_003073215.2 Triticum urartu
GGCCAAGCATCCAGCGAAGACTATCATGACCACCACTCGCCCATTTGAATTGCTTCACATGGATCTCTTTGGTCCTAATCATTATTCTCCTATCTCAAATGAAGCATCTCAATATGGCTTCGTTATTGTTGATGATTATTCTCGTTACACATGGGTACACCTTGTTACTTACAAACATGAAGTGCAGGAAGTCTTCAAACGATTTTCCTCGAGGGCTTCAACCAACTTTGGTGTGAAGATCAAGCACATCAGAAGTGACAATGGCACTGAGTTCAAGAATTCTGGTCTCGATGACTATCTTGATGAACTTGGTATCACTCATGAGTTATCTGCTCCTTACACTCCTCAGCAGAACGGCGTCGTGGAGCGCAAGAACAGGACTCTTGCTGAGATGGCTCGCACTATGCTTGATGAATACAAAATGCCTCATCGTTTCTGGACTGAGGCAATTGATACTGCGTGCCACATCATCAACAGAGTATATCTTCAAAAATTCTTCAAAAAGACTGCCTATGAACTCCTCACTGATAAGAAACCCAATGTAAGTTATTTCAAAGTCTTCGGTGCTAAATGTTGGATTAGAGATCCTCATCACAAATCAAAATTTGCACCGAAAGCACATGAAGGTTTTATGCTTGGTTACGGAAAGGACTCGCACACCCACAGAGTCTTCAACAACGTTCTTCACAAAGTTGTTGAAACTGTAGATGTGCGGTTCGATGAGACTAACGGCTCGCAAAGAGAGCACCTACCTACTGTGATAGATGAACCAACACCTGAGGAGACTATCAAGTTCAAGGCTACCGAGGATGTCATTCCTACTGAAGAATCTGCTGAAGAATTCATTCCAGAACATGAAGAACATCGAGCTAATGCACCGGAAGAAAATGCTAAAGAAAATGGTGCTGAAGAAAACGCTGATCAAACTCTTCAACGACAACCAGCTCATCCTCGCATTGCAAAAGAAGTGCAAGTTGAAAAGATCATCAATGACATCAAAGCGCCAGGTCTCTCACATGCTCAAAAGCTTCACATTTGTCTAAATTTTGTGGGCAGTATGCTTTTGTCTCAATTACAGAGCCCACTAAGGAGATGAAGCATTTCTGGAGCCTGAGTGGATTCAGGCCATGCAAGAAGAATTACATCAGTTTGAGCTCAACAATGTCTGGGAACTGGTCAAACGTCCAGATCCTCGCAAGCACAATATCATCGGCACAAAGTGGATCTACCGCAACAAGCAAGATGAAAATGGCCTTGTGGTGAGGAATAAGGCACGACTTGTAGCTCAAGGCTACACACAGGTTTTGAAGATCCAAAGAATCCTGACAAAGTCTTCAGACTCAACAAGGCCCTCTATGGCCACAAGCAGGCCCCACGGGCTTGGTATGATACTTTGAAGGAACTCTTCATGAAGAAAGGCTTCAAACTCGGTTCACTCGGCCCTACTCTTTTCACTAAATCTTATGATGGTGAATTGTTTGTGTGCCAAGTATATGTTGATGATATTATCTTTGGCTGTACTGACCAACATTATAGTGATGAATTTGCCTATATGATGAGTGAAGAATATCAAATGTCTAGGATGGGAGAGTTGAAATTCTTCTTAGGTCTTCAAATTCGTCAACAACACAATGGCATATTCATATCTCAGGAGAAATACCTCAAGGATGTACTGAGGAAATTCGGCATGCAAGATTGCAAAGGCATCAAAATTCCTATGCCCACAAATGGCCATCTGTGCACTGATGAAAATGGTATTGACTTCGATCATAAGGTATACCACTCCATGATAGGTTCCTTATTATACTTATGTGCATCTAGGCCAGATATAATGCTTAGTGTTTGCATGTGTGCCCGATTTCAAGCTGCACCGAAGGAATCACACCATAAGGCTGTGAAGCATATTATTCGATATCTAGCTCACACACCAACACTTGGATTATGGTACCCCAAGGGCTCGGCTTTTGATCTTGTTGGATATTCGGACTCTGAATATGCTGGTGATCGTGTGGATCGCAAGTCAACATCTGGTACATGTCATTTCCTCGGACGATCTTTGGTCTGTTGGTCCTCGAAGAAACAGAACTGCGTATCACTATCTACTTCTGAAGCTGAGTACATTACCGCTGGTTCTTGCTGTGCCCAATTGCTATGGATGAAGCAAACTCTCAAGGACTACGGCGTCAACATGAAGAATGTACCTCTCTTCTGTGACAATGAGAGTGCCATCAAGATTGCTCACAACCCAGTTCAGCACTCAAAGACAAAGCACATTCAGATTCGTCATGATTTTCTTCGTGATCATGTGTTAAAGGGCGACATTTCTATTGAGCATGTGAAGACTGAAGAACAGCTAGCCGATATCTTCACAAAGCCCTTGGATGAGAAGAGATTTAGCAAGTTGCGATGTGAGCTAAATATCTTAGAGTCTTCGAATGTTCTTTGAAAAGGACACTCATCCTAACACTTATGCAAAATGGATGACTTAGATGTGCAACACATGAAGAAACGTTTTTCTTCAATCAATGAAGAATAACACTCTTAGTGTGAAGAAATTAATGAAGAATTTGATTCTCAGAACCCTACGATAATTGTACACGGTATCTGAAATCATCATTCTTAGACGGTGGGTCACGCCACCACCAAAAGTTGAAATTTTTCAAATTATTCATATTCCTCAACTTTGCATAGTCTTCACTGGTTCCGTCATTTTTCTTCATTGGCTATATATATATATATATGAGTTTATGTCCTCTACAGCATTCACTTATTGCTATTTCTTCAAGTTGGTTTTCTACTAAGTGAATGTGATCTGACCCTTCCCCTCTATGCTATACTCAACCCAATTTGTTCACAAATTCTTCATGTGCGTTCTATTTGAAACTCGTTCAAAATCTTCACTTTGTCCTAGTCAGCTGAAGAAATTGCGAACGGAACTTTAAAACCTATCTTATCGAAATTTTCGGTCTTGCCGCTCAAACCGTTCCGCATCCCTCGATACACTTACCACTCACCCATGATCTAACACAATCTCCACCTCTCACTACGTGGGTGACACATGTCATACGAATGAGGAGGGTCAGGGGCACGTTCGTCCAATTTCTTCAGGTGAGCAGTTTTTCACCGTGGCTATAAATACCCCTCCTTCCCTTCCTCACTTCTTTTACTCCGCTCGAACTCTCTCTCCAGCTCGAGCTTCTCAAACCCTAGCACCGTTGCTACTTCATCGCCGCTGGTGAGGAAGAGCTTCACTGCCTCGACCTCGTCACCGACGTACTCGCGCTGACCGCGGACATCTTCACTCCGCCACTGCCGTAGCCGTCTTCCTCCGCCAAGTTAGGGCGTGGAAGATCTGCACAGACGAACTTCGCATCTCCTCACTCCAGTTCATCGTGTTCTTCGTCCAGGGTAAATAAAAGTTACTTTTAGTGCCCTCGTTGATTCGAATGATTATCTACAAAATCTTCAAATGTGTTTTTCTTCATATCTTCACACACTGAACACCTCACAAGTCATCCGTTCTTGATTCGTTTCTCTAAGCATCATTTTTCTTCAAGATTCCTCAATTGTGTGGATCTTCGATCTATACAACTCTGGAACCTAAGACAAAGAATGCTTAGTGAAAATCTTCAAGACTCATCTAGTCAAATTCCTCAAACCTGTTCATTTTGAAAAACCTTCTGAGAACGCATATGACCTCTCCAAATTCCTCGCAACTATACTCTGTTCACAGGTACACATGTCAGCTGCTAAATCACTAGGTTCTCATCAACTTAACTCATTTGCAGCATTCCTCGAAGAAAAGTTGCATACTTCTTCAGAGAATTCAATTGTTCAAATTCCTCAACTGAAGAAAATGGCTGATGGTAAAAGGCCACAGAAGGGAGGAAAGAGGCCTGAGGTAAATACAGCGTTTGAGATCCCTGATGACATATATGCTGGGTACTGCGCACCTACTGAGGGAACCAAGAATGAGCACAAAGTGCGCATTCAGAAGATAGAGAGGAGATGGGCAAGAGAATGGAGGGAGTACAGATATGTCACTCCTAAGTACATGAAGAAATTCGCACTCAATCCTCCATGCCCAAGAGCTCCATTGGCACCTGGCCAAATCGCTGATCCCACCAGCCTCAAGCGCGGTGAGGACTATCCTAATGAATGGGCCAAGCACCAAGCCAAGCTGGCTAAGCAAGCCAGAGAAGCAGTGAGGAAATTCAATGAAGACTCTGCTGCTGCTGCTGCTGCCTCTGCTGAGGCCCTTGCTGTCAAGCCAAAGAAGGCTATGTCAAAGAAGCCTGCACGTAAGCCAAGTGCTTCACCAACAATGCCCTCAAGGCCAAGTTCCTTAGCAATGCCCTCACGGCCAGAATCCTCAATGCCCTCATAGCCTGAATCCTCAAAGCCCTCATGGCAAATTCCTCATGTTGCTCCTGTTCCTCCAAAGTCCTCAGCTCCTCCACCAAAGCCTTCAGCTGTTCCCACCAAATCCTCAGCACCTGTGCATCTCGCTTCGTGCCAAAGGACTGCCGGCATCTCCATTGCCTCAGGTGTCTCAGCTAGTTCTCAGCTGCACCAAGTTCCTCAGCTGGCCCCTCACTACTGAAGACAAAGGCCACTGCTAGACGAGGTCCATGCCCAAGTCCTTAAAAGAAGCAAGTCGCTTTCCAAGCACCGTCTGATGAAGACGAAGCTGATGATGATGAACTTGCAGAAATCATTAGAGACAGGCAAGTCAGGGCCGCTAGAGCCAAAGGATCAAAGGTGCCACTGCTTTTGGATCCCAAGCTGATCCTTGACTACATTGATGATTGGCACAAGGACCCCAACACTCCCTTGCCTGACTTCAAGCTGACTCCTGGCCAAAGTCACATGCTGACCCACTTCATTCAAGAAGAAAAGTGGAAATTTGAGAAGGCTAGGCAGATCAAGAAAGCGCAGTACAAGAAAGAGCACTAACTGAAGAAAAACGTTGTCTCTATGACAACTAAAGAACTTGTCACTATTCAGACTGAGATTAAGAAACTCAGTGATAACTTTGAAGCATATCGCGCTGATTGGCTTGGAGCCAAGGTTCGTTTTGTGAAACTTGCGGATAACTTCACTTCCAATGTAGCAGCCCCAACGCAACAGGAAATTCCTCAGCATGAAGCATCTGCTCAGCCTACTGAAGAAAATGCCAGCACCGCTGATGACAATCAGGCTGCTGAAGATAATGTGAGTTCCAGGGCTGATGACTACATTCCAGCCGCTGAAGAAATTGCCAGGGCACCCGCTAGTGGTGTGCCTGAAGAAGCTGAAGAACTCAGGGCAACTGCATCAGTTGTACCTGAAGAAAATCAACCAGATTCCTCAGCTGCTCCTTCACCAACTTCAACTTCAATCCTTCCATCTGCATCGGATGTGAAGAAGACCAAGGCTGCAGAGCATGCTGCAGTGAAGAAAAGGAAAGCATCAGCTGCCTCAGATTCTTCAGCTCCGAAGAAAATGAAGCCTATGACAAGTTCATTTGCTAATCCGATTGATGCTGTTTCCATCTCAACCAGGCCATCAAAGGACCTTGTTCCTTTTGATGAAGAATATGTGATCCCCAGCGGATCTGATGAAGAAACTCATTCTGCTGCTTCGTCTGAACCATTGGATGAAGAAATTGAAGTGGATGTGATCCCTTCAACACCTATCATCTCCTCGCCTGTGCCTTAGTTCACAGCTGAAGAGGCTGGCGTTGAAGAAATGGAAGATGATGATGTGGACATTGGCTGCTCCACACCTGTAATCAGTGATGAATTCTGGGAAAGTCAGCATCCAAACTCTCCAATGTTCACCCCTCTACAGCAAATTCCTCAGTCCCCCACACAAACTGTTCACATGGGCTCTGAAGAAACTCATCCCACTACATCTGTCCATGAGGAAATTCCAGCCACTAACGCTGAAGAAATTGCTGCTACTGAACAACCAACGACGCAGACTGCCACTGAGGAGGAACCAGAAATTCCTCAGCCTGAAGAACCTGCGATTGAGATTCCTGAGGTCATGATGCAACTCACTGACACTCCTCTGCCGAAGCCAAAGGATCCATTCTCACGCAAGGAAAAGTTCAAGGATGATGATTTCTTTGGCGAGCACGTATTCTTCGAAGATTACAACCCATATGACTCTGCTCGCATTAGGAAGAGGCGTTTCTGGACTGCTAGTCAAGCCAATTTCTATTCCTCAGTGCTGTTCAACAAGGAGAAGATTTTCTACCATGAGCATATTCCTCACGTGGATATGGAATCTCTGCCGTGCTTCGCACCAGTCCTCAGTGTTCTTCACGATGCTGGGCTGCTCAACTTTTGCTCTGACATCTGCGATTGGAATGAAGAACTGATTCTTCAATTCTATGCAACGCTGCACATGATCGAAGATTCTGAAGATGCGAATTCATGGGTGCTGGACTGGATGTCTGAAAACACTCACTACACTGCACCAGCCTCTGAATTGCTTCGTGCTCTACCACTCAGTCCTCCCCTTGAAGAAGCTTGCTACATCTAAAGTGAACCTGAGCTCACACATCATTACATGCAGGTGCTGATGAAACCTTTGAAGCCAGGTCAAGCACCAAGAACCAAATTCCTCATGAAGGAATTGCTGTACATGCCCAGAACTGTCTATCATATTCTTACGAGGACAATCAGTCCTATCAAAGGCCACGACTCATCTGATGAGGAAATTGTTGGCATCATGAAGAATCTGCTATTCAACATCGTTCATGGCATTCCTGTCAATTATCACGATTTCTTCATGAGGACTATGGCCAATGTTGCACTGTCTCCGTTTGAGCTGAAGCCTTATGCACCTTGGATCATGAGATTCCTCAGGACAAGGTCTTCACTCAACTACAAAGCTGATTTCCAGAATCATCTTAGCTACTTGCCCCCAATTGAAGTCCTCAAGCAGACATATTCCTCAGTTGATGGAAAGGGCAAGGCACCAGCTGTAATTGATGAAGGCATTCGTCCATTGGATGGTTAGTTTCGCAAAGCTGCATCTTATTCCACCAATGATGACTCTACCACACATGACTCTGCCAATGCACATAACTCCACTCCTCAAGCCACTGCTCCGCGCGTGATGACTGACCGTGAACTTCTGCTTAGTCTTCACCAGAAGGTGGATCGAAATCACAAATGGGTTAAGCGTCAGTTTGGTTCACTTCTTCACAACATGACTGCCACACACAATGCAGTGAAGAAAAACCACTACTACCTCCATCAAGTCTTCGGTCGCACCTAGGCAATCCTGTCACATCTGTATGGTGAAGAAGATCTGAAGAACATGGGTCTTAATGAAGATTTTGACTGGTCTGCACCTCCACCGAAGAAATTCAAGAAGGTCAAGGTTCCTTCTCTGGTGGCCAGCTCATATTCTTCATCGCGCGACACTGATGAACATGAAGATTTGGATGACACTGCGGCAGGCCCTACATCAACAAACGACCCCAACAACGCTGGCGCTCCTTCATCAACATGATTATCTTCAGGGGCGTTAGTCCTCATTTTCGATCCTTTTGTTCATTCGATGACAAAGAGGGAGAAAATATGAGTTAGTCTTCAAGCGGGTCTACTATATGGGCGTTTTTTTGCTAAGTTACAACTCTCATTCTTCTAAAACTTTATTGGATCGAGTTGTAATCTTAAACCCAATGGTGCTCTGATACTTTTGATGCACTGTGCTCTGATACTCTTGATGCACTATTCTGCATGCTTATTCCTCGTTAATATTATTGCACGCATGCTAAATTTCATCAGGCACCATATTTCATCATGCATTTCAAATTCTTCATATGATATGTTAAATGCGTGTATGAATTACAAGATATAGGGGGAGATCTCCATGATTGAAATCTTCAAGTGTGCATTGCTTCAAAAGCAAATTCCTCACTATGCACATCTTCAGGGGGAGTTCCTCTATATCTTGCAATCAAATTCCTTAATATCAATAGTTACACTTCATATGTTTATCCCCGTTGAAAACTTAACCTATATTGTCATCAATCACCAAAAAGGGGGAGATTGTAAGTGCATCTAGTGCCCCTTAGTGATTTTGGTGTATTGAAGACTTATAGGTTAAGGGACTAATGCGTGTGTGAGTGTACACAGGTCTATAAGTCTATGAGGAGTTTGATATTTACAGGAAAAGTCGACCCCTAAAAATGAATATCTTCGACTGAAGATTCTGGTATTTCTAAAGACTTTCATGAAGACTTTGAAAGTGAAGAAATTGGTGTGTCCGTGAAGACTTGATATTCATGCGAGAAATATGAAGCTTGAAGACTTTCGTGTTCATAGTTTTGTTTTTCTCTTTCTTGAGTCATAGGAAACACCGTACTGTTAAAGGGGGTCGAGGAAATACTAAGGAAAAATTTCCATGTGATGCTCAACTCAAAATCCTACACCTACCAATCCCTTCGAGTGAAGCCATTGGAAATCTCATACAGTTCAGTCAATTTCTTCAGTGACAGAGACGAAGTTCTTCTGGTCTCTGAGGAATTTGTCCTGACTAAGGAGTTAGGAATTCACAAGTGCGGATTGCCTACACAATGAGGAACATGATAGCCCTGAGGATTTTACTACTCAAAATTCCGACTGTTGCTGTGCTATGCGCCAGCTGTCCCAAAATATCTATCCACCTAACGGTCATATCATTGAAGGGCATTTATGTCTTATCATGTCGGGCTACTACCTAGGCTATAAATAGCTGCCCCCTACAACCACTAGCTGGTTGGCTGCTCCGAGAGAAACTGACACTTGTCATTTGAGAGCAACCCATCCTCCGAGGACTTTGAGCGAAAATCATCAAGTGAGGAAAAACCAAAAACCAAAAACCCAAAACCCAAACACCTACAAACCCCAAGTGATTGAGCATCACTGAAGAGATTGATCCTGAGTGGATCCGACGCTTGTTACCTTTGAAGATTGTGCTTCTTCCAGACGGTTAGGCGTCATGGTCTAGAGCATCCAAGAGGAATTGTGGATCGCTGAGTGACCAAGTTTGTGAAGGTTTGGAAGTCGCCTGAAGACTTACCGCGAGTGATTGGATGAGGTCTGTGTGACCTTAGTTCAAGGAGAATACGGTGAGGACTAGGTGTCTTGGACTAAGTGTCCTTGACTGGGTGTCCGAGACTGTGTGTCCTTGAGTTTAAATACTCAGCCGCTCCAACCAGACGTACAACTGAGACATCAGTTGGAACTGGTCTACCAAATCATTGTCTTCAGCGAGCTTACTGGTTCTATTTCCTCAACTCTTTCATTTCCTCATAACTGTGCCGTATGTTTGTTCATATCTGTGTTTGAAGACTGTGACCGAAGACTTTCTCAATTTCCTCAGTTCAATTTCTTCAGTCTATTTGTCTTCATCCTGTGTTATCCTGTGATTACGCTTCCTGTACTCTGTGCACGTCTTCATTTCATCATGATGACTATGCTTGTATTCTGTTGTGTTTACTTTTGAGTACTTATTCCGCTGCTAGTAGTTCTTCGCTAAGGAATTTCCTCACCAGCAAATTCCTCAGTGAAGAATTTCATAAAAATCGCCTATTCACCCCCCCTCTAGTCGATATAATGCACTTTCAGAATGGTAGGAGCAGTACAACAAACATCACACGCGTACCATATTTTGAGAAGGTTTTAATGTAATTTGTGTGAAATGGGTCTGTGTGATGTACGAGTAGTACATCCATATCATTGACATTCATGCACACAACAAACATTTGTGTGCATGATTTCACCCTATTTTCATATTCTGTTTGGGAGTGGATTTGATTTTTGTAATCGAAGCTCATTTTTGTAGTTTTTTTCAATTTAGACTATGAATGTATTATTGCGAGAGATAGATATAGAGAGAATATTTGTGTGATAAAGAGGGGGGCGGGGGCAGCGATACCTAACGAGAGAGGGGCATATGCGTGTTCGAAAGACTTTGTGTGTCGTAGAGAGGAGTGTTCGAAAGGGAGGGAGAGGGTGTGTGTGTGTATGTGTGTGTTATATATATATATAGAGAGAGAGATGCGTGTAACGTCAGGATCGACAAGGTATGAGGTTGCGGATATGGGAGAGCGATAGTGTGGGTGCAATGAAGGGACACATAGACAATGTCTGTTTACATGTTAGAGAGCTGGATAGACCTCGACAGCACGACTGGCTAGGGGTGGAAGGTTATGTGTGGTAGAAAGAGATAGTAGAGGGACAGATGAATTCTTGTTTGTTGCAAGGAGAACTAACTACATAGATGGGGGTAGCAAAAAGAAGAGAATGGCGGTGTGCCTTTTTCATGGGATGGAAGAGAGACCAAGAGACACGCATCATGTGGAGAGGTGTGTGTGTTTCGTGAGAGAGAGAGGGAGGCGTGGACCTAAATAATTGGAAGTCCTGGTTATCGACTAGAGGGGGTGAATAGGCGATTTTTACAGAAGTCTTCAAAACATGAGGTCTTTGAAGACAAATAGTAGAAATGAGCCTATTGATATGCAGCGGAAGGTAGACTACACTAGACAGGCCATAGTCAGTTAAGCAATGAAGTGAAAGCACGAAGACTATCAGCAGCTAGGTAGTATGGATCAGGATGGAAGACAGTATGAAACCAAACAGTTAATAGTCTTCACTCAGTGAAGTCAATCAAAATAGACAGGCAGGCAATGACTTCATGAAGACAAACTATAAAGTAAAGGAAAGTGAAGGATAGAACCAGTTGCTTGGTGAAGACAAGGATTTGGTAGACCAGTTCTAGTTGCTGTGAAAACTGTACGTCTAGTTAGGGAGGCTGAGATTTAACTCAGAAGACCGCGTCTTCACCTTATTCCCCTTGAGCTAAGGACACCCAGTCCTCGCCCAATCACTCTGGTAAGTCTTCAAGGTAGACTTCCAAACCTTCACAGACTTCGTTCACCGACAATCCACAATGGCTCTTGGATGCTCAGAACGTGAGGCCTAACCAACCAGAGGATTTACAGTCCTCAAGTGTAACAACTCTTCAGGTCACGCAGACAGAAAGACTTCAGTGATGCCTAACACTCTTTGGCTTTGGGTGTTTAGGGCTTTTTCCTCGCAAGGATCTCTCTCTCAAATGCTTCGGAGGTGGGTTGCTCTCGAACGACAAAAGCCATGTACTAACTCTGAGCAACCACCCATTTATGGTGTAGGGGGTGGGCTATTTATAGCCAGGAGGCAACCCGGCCTGATTTGTCTGAAATGACCCTGGGTCACTAAGGAACCAACATGTGTCCAACGGTCGGATTTCAAACACATGCGGCAGCTTGACTTGGGCTACAAGTAAAGCTAACTCATCCATCTCTGGATAAGACTTGCTCTCATTGTCTTCGCTCGAAGACATAGGATTTGGTTGAGCATCACTTCAGTCACTCTGAATTTTTTCACTTGGACCCCACTTAATAGTACGGTGGTTCCTATGACTCAGCAAAGAAGAAAAGAAAACTATGAAACAACTATGTCTTCGTGCTCCATAGTCCTCATACGAATGTCTTCTCATGTCATAATCTTCATCGTGAATGTCTTCACATACCACCATTGTCTTCAATGTCTTCACACATTTTTAGGGGTCATCTCTGGTAGGTAAACCGAATCAATAAGGGACTAGATACTACCTATGTTATCCTGCAATTCTCACAAACACATTAGTCCCTCAACCAAGTTTGTCGTCAATACTCCAAAACCAACTAGGGGTGGCACTAGATGCACTTACAATCTCCCCCTTTTTGGTGATTGATGACAAACTAGTTCAAGTTTTCAACGGGGATAAAAGTATGTGAGAGTTAAGGATAAAAGCATTGTCTTCATAATTTGCAAAAGGCTCCCCCTGAAGATGTGCATATAAGTAGTTTGCCTTTGAATGCAAATGCACATGACAGGTTTTACTTTGTGGAGATCCTCTTCAACTCACGAAGACAATTCATCATGCATGTATAAGTATAATGAAGATAAATGACATGCACAATGAAAAATGGGTGTCTGCAGAATAACTTCATGCGAAATTTATCATCGCATATCAAAGTAGAAGGAAAACGTGGCAGATGACCATCAGGTTTAAGTGTTACAACTCAAAAGCCAAATTGTTTCAAAACTAGAGTTGTAAGAACTTAGGAAAAATAATGCAACCACCCATATGGACCCGCTTGAAGACTATCAACCTCATATGCTTCTCCCTCTTTTATCCGTAATGACCAAAAAGGTTTGAGGACATAGAGGATCTACTCGTTCTCAGTTGAAGTAGAAGATGGAGCAGGGTCATCGTTGGAGTTTGGTGGTGCAGATGGGCCTGACACAGTATCTTGATGCAGTGCAGCTAGGGTTGGTGAAGTGGCATCGTCTTCTTCATCGACGACTCTCGCAATAACAGTTGTAGCTGAAGATGAATGCTCAAAATCTTGAATGGAGGGAGTGCAACGCCAGCTTGCATTTTGAGGAGGCCTCGAGTCAAACTTGAATTTCTCTGTGAAGCCATCTGCATGCAGATCATCTTCAGAACATAGTAGTGTTAGGCTCTTCCAGGACCGCCTACAGGCTTCATGTGCAACGAACGAGTTCTTGGTGGCCAAGTTGCGGATGCGATTGACATCCACCAAGATACTCTGCATCTGATGCTTTAGCCAGTCATGTTGGCTATCCTTCTTTTAATGCAAAGCCACCAAAAGCTCTCGGTCATTGAGCACACGAGAATTCTTCTAAGGCCTTTGAGCAATTGTGCTTGCAGTGGCTTCAGTGTTGGCTCGGTGCGGAAAGCGCATGTTGCTAGCCAGAGGGTATGCAGGAGTTGCAGCATTGGGCACATGAATTCCTTTGATTGGTTGTGAGAAGCTTTGAAATTCAGCATTCTGAAGGTGGAGTGGCTTCTTTACAGGCTCGGGGTAGATGGCTTCAATGGATAGATCAACTTCAGGCAGAAAAACTATATGGTTGCACGCTGAAGGCTGATAGTCAATGGTGGAATGAAGCTTAATCAAGCGCATCACCCATGGTGCATAGAACTTCAGGCCAAATAGATCAATTCCAAAAGCAACAAGTTATGTGATGAAGAAATCCTGGGTGTTGAACCTGATGCCATGGAGGATATAGAATACCAAAGTCTTCATGGCTCCTTCAAGTTTAGCTTCAGAAGAATGTCCCTTGATGGGCCATAGAGTACGCCTCAGAATATGATACACTATGTGTGGCAAGTACTCAAGGTCCTCCACAAAGAATTCCTTTGGATATTCAGCGTCTTGAGGCAATGGCTTCATCATGCTAAGCATTTGGCTCATATTTGGCTCAAGCTTCTGAAAAATACTCTGCAGCTCATTCCAATGAAGCTGACAACCAGGTTCACGTAACTCACCTGGAGTGGGCAGGGAAGTCAGCTCGATGATTTCTTAAGCTTTGGTTATCACCTATCATCCACTCAAGGACCCAAGTCTTCGGATCCCTATTGTAGCCTCGAATATGTAAAGTGGCATAGAACTGTAGCAGAAGCTCTTCATTCTAGTGTTCTTTATCAGTCACGAAGGGCAGAAGACCAACATCTCTCAAGAAGTCAAGAGCCTCTTCAAGACATGGTATCCCAGCCATAGCATCACAATCCAGACGCTTGTGTGGAAAGATCTGGTCTTGGTTGTACATGATGCATGAGTAATAGCTTCGCTGCTGATGGCTCCAAAATCTACCAGAGGATATCTTGGGCTTCATGTATGTGTTCTTGGCGCTGTCAAAGAAAGTATTGTGCTGTCTGAAGTTGAGCACGTTGAATGAGCCCTAAGTGGTGACAACACTTGGAAGCCTTGGCAGATGTGGCTTGGGCTTCTGAACTTGAGGCCTATGCACGTTCCATGGTGTATGGCCTTGGTGGAGGAACGACGCCATCAGAGATGATAGGTGTCACGGTGGCTTCAGCATTCACATTAGCTTCAGGCTCCAAATTATCTTCAGCCATGATAGAGTCGTTGGCTTTAGTGGTGTTGTTGGTGGAAGCCTCATTGTTTTCAACCTCCATCTGTTCAACGACTGGAGGGTCGGGCACAATCACATTCTCCTCGAGAATGACTGGATCACTTGCTGGGGGTGTGGCTTCTCTTTCTTCTCCCTTTTCTTCTTCGGCTGATGCAACTGGAATGTCTTCGGCAGTCTTGGCTTCAGACTCAGAGGGAGTCACAGAAGGAGTGGCTTCAGGAAACACTTGACGTGCTACTGAGCTAGTGTATTGCGCTTCTTCTTCTGGAATGCTCGACATGGAGACCTGTGGCCTGAGGCCCTTGGGAGGCCTGCAGAACGCTGGCGACTCCGTTGGAGAAGGGGTGGTCTGTTGCATGTAGTCTTCATCATCAAGTGCTGAAGAGGTAACTTGAGCAGGCGGAGTTCGTGGTGTCTCGTCTTGAACTGCGGTGTCTTGTTGTTGGCACTCGACCCATGAGTCATTTTGAGCAATTGACATGAATGGACGACCAATGCTAATAAGTTCACTGCTTGTTGGAGCAGGCGATGATACCGACTAGGGCTCGAGCTGAGGAAGGACTTCATCATCGTGTACATTGTCTTCATGACCAATGTCTTCAGCTGCGGTGGGGTCAACATCTGGAACTTCTTTACTCACTAGAGCCTCTGTGGAAGCAGGCTCATGGATCACAAGGTGATGTTCTCGATTGGTTGAAGCAGGAAGAGCAACAAAGATAGGTTCAACTATGAGGGGCTCTGGGGCAGCAACACGCTCTTTCTTTGAAGACTTTGAAGCCTTTGTCTTCAATCTCTTCTTGGAGGGAGCATCATCAGAGGTGTTATTGAGCTTCCTCTTCCTGGATTCGGCCTTGGCTTGCTGTTTCTTCTTCATTTCAGAAGCTGCTGAGGGGACCTTTGGCTTCAAGCTATTCATGCTGGCAGGGAAGACAATGCTTGGTCGATCCTGCCGTGGAGCTTCAGGTTGATCTTCAGCAGACTTCTTCTTTTGTTTGGCAGCCATCCTGGGGTCGATGCCAGGACGCACAAGAGCCTTGCGCTTCTCAGCTTCATTATGTGCTTGAACACATTCCTGCACATAATACTTCATACGCTCGCGTGAGCCTTTGGCTTCTTCACGCTTCTTGTGGAATTCAGCCTTGAGATCAAGCAACATCTGCTTGAAGATTTGCACATCGGCCACACTGACCTTGGCTATGTGCTTCTTGAAATGCGCCTTCTCATGATCAATCTTGTTCTTGAGCTCGACGATTTTCTGAGCTAAGGCCAATTCATTTGCAATAGCTCCATGAAAAGTGACGCTGATGTCCACTGGAGGCTGCAAGTCATAAATACTGATGCTCTGGTCATCAAACTACTCATCGATGAAGTTGTTGAGAATGTCAACATCAAAGAGGGCCAGATCATTGAAGATCTTCGCCTCTTGCTTGCTCTTGATCATCATCTCTAGAGCTTCATCACCAAGATCTTCATCGTTGGACACATCAATAGTGTCTTCCTTGTTGCGCAGAATGGCAGCAGGTGTCAAGTCATGCCCAGAAATCTTCTTGGTCTTCTTGGTCTTCTTGGAGACATGAGACAAGTCTTCGGACTGCACACTGGGTTCAGGAGGTGCAACCCTCAAGGGCTTCATAGGTGAAGCGGTTGGTCCAGCAGATGGCTTCGAAGCTTTTGCCTTCTTCTTCTGCTTCGGTGGTGCTGGCGCGTCTTCATAGTCTGCGTCATCAGCAGATTGGTCCATCGTGGCCCTCTGAGCAGCAATGTGGGAGAGGAGCCCATCGAAGCTGGTGAAGGGGCCGATGACATTGGGATTGGCTTCGTAAGAGCCATCCTGTCTTGGAGCAGAAGGAACGGGGTTGAAGTTGAGTCCCATCTCCTTTATGTTCTTGGTAGCTGACTACTTAGCGAACTAATAGTTGCGCTTGAAGAGATTGTCGTCAGGACACCATAGCAAAGATGAAGGGTCAGCATTATCAGGCTACGGTCCTCTGACCATGCAAGGATAGAAACCTTGGGCAATAGCTTCAGGCTTCGACTTAGGTTGCAAATTTCTGTAGAGAGTATCGCCCCATGGGCCTTGATGGCATTCTTCTCAGCATATTCAGCAGTGACAAAATTGTACTTGAACCATTGTTCTGCCCAATATCTTCGGATCCATTGAATTCGGGTCTTGCGCTAATTGTAGTTCTCCTCAAGATCTCTCTTGTATAGTTCATACAAATCCGGAGGTAGATCTAGAGCAGTATTTCCACGGTGCTGTCTGCCACCCTTCCTAGTAGATTTCTCAATGGCCGTGATATTCAGACTGATAGGCTTCAGAACTGTGAAAGGCTTCCGTCTACTGGTCAGACAAGAACTGGCTTCAGGGGAGTGAATGTGATGTTGCAAGAACTCTACAAATGAATGCAGTCTGTGAGAACCAAGGGATTCTCCCGCGGACATGTACCTGTGACAACATTAGAGATATGAGGGAAGGGAAGAGGTCATATGCATCCTTAGAAGATCTTGAAGATAAATCAGTTTGAAGACATTGACCTCATAGAGGGAAGACATTCACTTATTTGAAGAGAGTCAGTTCCAGATTTGTACGAATCCAGGAATAAGTACAAGTGAGGAATCTAACTAGTTATGAAGCAATAGTGAATATACTTTGCACGATATGAGATTCAGAAAGAGACAGATCCAGATTTGGAAGAGTATAAACCACTTTTGGGTGAAGTGGATGGATTTGACAGATAAAAAAGACTATAAAAAGTGAAAGTTATTTACCACAAACGAACTGCTAGACAAGGCGGAAGGGAGGCCGAGCAGTTCCAATCTCCCGCACCATAACTTGGTGGCAGAAGACACCTACGGAGGCGGCGGAGAAGATGAGGTCGGCGGCCGGTGTGAGGACGGCGTCGAAGAGGTTGCGGCTGCTAAGCGCTTCATCTCCGGCGTCCACACGAGCTAGAGGTGGCGCTAGGGTTTGAGCAAGGTTGTGAGGTGGAAGAAGAGATAATGACCGCGCGGGATGGGTATTTATAAGGTAGGGGGCGGCAGAGTGCAATTACGCAGGTGCCCCTGGCGGTTCACATCTGATGGACACATGGCGTGCATGCAACTCATTGAAAGTTGTTCCATGTTCCCACGCACGCTTGGTTTGTCGGGTGGTCGTTCTAGCTTCTCCGGCATTCAGGCAAAAGATATATAGTATTGAAAGCGGTTTTAAATGTGTGTCTCTGTATCTTCAGCTGACAAGGATGCAGTCAAGACATTTGACAGGTTTCAACAGAATGCATATGACTAGATAGAGAGAGTTTGAGGTATATATATATATATATACATCCCAGCTATTCTGCAACCCATTCCTAAATAAGCTATTCAGGAACCCTTCCTAACTGCATGAGAACAGACAACTAACTGTGTGACCTATACTAGTTAACTGCCAGGCGGACCATTTCTGACACTATATTTTCGCATTGTTTTTTGGTCATAATTATTGAACTGTTCATCGAAATGATGCAAACGATATACTGTTGGATAGCTATTGAAAAGGAGCAAAAAACTCATGTTGATCATTTTCCCAAAATCAATTTGGTTTTTAAACAAAATTCAAAAAACTAGAAATCCATCAAACAAGTTTTCAATGCTTTTGTGAAATAAATTTCCAAACCATTTGTCGGAATGTTGCATATGATATACCGTTGGAAAGCTATGGATTAGCCCAAACTTCGATATATAGAACTCGTTTCCAGATTTGCTATGGTTTAAGAGCAATTTTCAAAAAACAAACATCAATTTCGTCATTTTTGCCCGAACTACTACAGTACACGCTAACTGCCCGACTGGAATAGCTAACTGACATATGATGATCAAGCTAATTGCCGATACTGAAGAAACTTTTTTTCCTGGTTTTTCCTGGATCAAGCTAACTGTTGGTATTGAAATAGCTAACTGTCGGGGATTGTGGTTAACTGCTGGATTGAAGATATTAATTGTTTTTTTACATTTTGTCCCGGGTCGAGCTAACTGACGAACACCCTAACTGCTCGACCGTAATAGCTAACTGCCCTATCCAGAGCAAGGTAACTGCCGGACTAAAGAAACTAATTTTTTTCCTTTGTTCTTTTTTTTGGGGTTAAGTTAACTGCCGGGGCTGAAATAGCTAACTGTCGAGATTGTAGCAGTTAACTTGGTGTTAACTATTAGGACTGCAGATACTAATTTATTTTCTTTTGTTCTTTTTATCGGGGTCACGCTAACTGCCATGAATGTCGAGGTTAACTACCATGTCGGCTGATGTTAACTGCCACTATGGACGTTTTTCCCCATATTTGTTAACTTCTTGGGGAAATTGTTGCATAGCTAATTGTGTCTAACTCACAGAAAGAACTTCTTCATCTCAAAAAGTTAACTCCTTTGTCTTAGTACAGATAACTACACATAACAGTAAACGCCACGACAATCCAAAAACGGGAGCTGCTTCTTTTTCCTGGCACGAGCTAACTGTAGTCGCATCCGCTACCAAACTGTTCTTTGACGAACATCCGGAACCACTGGTGCGCTCCCCTGTAGCTTTTTGCAAAGGAGTTAGCTTGGAGAGGGGTGTCCCTGGAGTGGTGGTGCTAGTGGAGAAGCAGGTCGGTGGAGGATGGCACTGGAGGCAAGGGTGGAGGTGGCTGGCGATTGGGAGCATGAGGTATCCGTCAGTGACGACCATGAGGCATGAGCATCCTTTGCATTGTTGGAGTTAACTTTTCCTTTTTTTAAAGATGAATTTTCCGCCTGGTCGAATAGAACCAGTTTTTTAAGTAGTGAAACTTCTTCTTTGAACTGTTTTAATTTCTTTAGATCTGCAAGTCCCAAAGTTAACTGTCATATTTGCTTAGTTAATTTCGTGCATCTTGTCATATGTACTACTGCTATGTGAAGTTAATGGACTGAAAGTAAACCAATGTTAACTGAATGGAAGTTAACTGCTCCTTTTTATAGCATATCTTCACGAAGTACTAGTAGTTAACTGAACCGAAGCTACTACATACCTTGCAAGCTAAGTACCAATTTTTGTTTAGCAAGTGGATTGCAAGTGTTTCCGGCCATCGAACTACTTGGCTGGCGCAAGTAACTGTACCTTTTTTTATACATACAGTGCTCTTTTGATACATGTGCACTTTCAAACCAAAGTTTTGTAAGATGTTTCTAGACATGAATTTTTTTAGGAGAGCCGAATTGAACCTGAAGGCACAAGCTAACTGTTGGACTCTAGCTAACTAATGGTTTCTCCAAGTAAAAAAAGTTTTTTAAGAAACTAACTGTTGTGTTTTGGTAACTACTACACATCCCCCCAAGTGAACCACCACAACATCTAAAAGCTAACAGTTGTTTTTGCTTATATAATCAGACTTTTTGTGCTAAACAAACCATAGAAAAACTGCTCCAAATTTCTAAGTAAACCGCCATTTTATTTTATTCAATAATGAACTGTACTCTTTATGGTTTTTATAGCTAACTGCAGAAATTCCAAAGTTAATTTCCTCGGGTTTTTCTATGTTTTTATACATAACTGCTGAAACCCCAGGAGTTAACCGAGCCAACAACAAAATGTGGACTTAAAAAAGAGGGAGTCACGGACAGTGACATGATACATTTTCATAAAATTATCTAGTTTTACTTATGGTGCAAAAAGGAACAAGTATTGCAGTGCACTTAGAAAAAAAATGAAGGAACTTCTCTCTACCACATGTAATCTTATTATTTCACATTGCTTGTCTTTTCCTTTTTTAACTCAATAACTGTACGCACTAATACTCTTAACTGCATTATAGAAACTGAACCAAATGAACTCCATGGGTGCTGCCATCTCACATGTCATTGACGGCGCAATGAAACAATTTTTTATAACTGGTGTTTATTCTTCTCAAAGTATATTCCTTAATCGCAATGGCTAATTGCTGAAACTATACGTAACAGTCAAAACACAAACAGAAAGAACCCATTTGAGAATTTCAGAAACTATAAACTATGTAACTACTGAACTATACACAATCGTTGCCAATGCCTACTAGTATTTTTCAAAGAGAACAACCATGTACAGTTAAAAAATGCTAAGTGCATTGGGGGGAAGTTGATGCTGCTTGACGCCTGAAGTGAAGCCGGCTGGTTTAGGGAAATTAAATTCACCATTTTTTCAGGTAAAGCTACCTGCATAGGCCGACTAGGTTAACTTCTATTTTTCAGTTAAGCTAACTGCACAAGGTCGTCGAAGCAGAGATATGGAAGCCATGGATCTAGAGGCAGGGGAGGAGCCACGTCGGAGTCGTGTGCCGGACCAGGAGGTAGAGGGAAGCAGCAGCCGGCAATTTGGGGAGCACGGGAAGAGGGTCGGCGTCCTTGGTCGCCATGGCCATGGCCAACCGAATATGAGGTCGAGGGAGTGGTGGCACTGGAGGCAAGGGTGGTGGGGGTTGGCTGGGTGGTGATGGGGAGAATGAGGCCTCCGTGGGAGGAGCATGGCGGAGGCCACCGCTTGGCAACGACGAGTCCATCGGTCGGATCTCATGGATGGGAGCCAGGCCAGAGAGAGGATGCTGGTGAAGAGGGGCGCCGACCGGTGCCTGTAGGTGCACGGCTGTGGCAGGCAGGTCCACTTACTAGGGAGCATGGTCAGGCTCGTGGTGGTCATCGCCGGAGCAGCAGGGGTAGCTGCCATACAGTCATCATGGCGCCCGTTCTACTGCGTGGCTCCACGAAGTCAAGGCGGAGCCAATGTAGACAGCAAGGGCGAGCCCGGCTTGCGTGGTCCGGCGGCGAGGGGGCGAGCGCACCGGGGGCTATGAACCGGGGAAGGTGGCCGGTCGGGATGAGGCGTGGTGCACGGAGGCAGAGAGGTCGGGCATGAACCGGTGCTGGGAGGGAGAGCGGTGGGGCACGGGGAGGTGTAGGGATGTGATAAGCTCGAGGCGGGCGAGGCAGGCAGCTGGAGTAGGAGGGGAACGGGCTCAGGCGGCGGGGCACGATCCTGATCCAGATCGGGTCGATAGAGGAAAGTGAAGAGGTGGTCGCTGGTGGTGCCTTTTTCACTTGCTCTGCTCATTGTCGCTCGATGTGCGCCTGAGGAAGGAACATGTAAGAGGTGGTGGCGCTGCAGCTGGCGGCAGACCGGAGCTCGCTCGCTTGCTCGCCCCTTTCGGGAAAAGAAAAAAGGTAGTTGGGGGAGGTGGTTTCTGAATAAGCTTATTTAGGAACTCTAGATGGGGGTTGCAGAATAGTCCCACCCTATATATATATATATCTTATCCCAAAGGACCACATCAACATTGCGATGATAAACCTTGAAGTCAAATCAATGTTGAAGACAAACGAAATGCGAAGATAATGCGATCATGATGCCACAAGAAAATCTTCAAGAAAGTTTTGGTAGTGGCATTACCCACCGTATAGGAAATATTAGACCCAGACACGGCGCACAATTATCGTGGCGCTCTGAAAGTCAAATTCCACGTTAATGTATTCACACTTAGAGGATAAGTCTTCATTGATTGAAGATATACGTTACTTCGTGTGTTGCATATCTAAGTCATCAATATGCATAAGCGTTAGTGAGGGAGTCCAGGATTATGCGGTCCTCAGGCATCCGGGCTATGTGATATGGGCCGGAATAATGGGTCGTGGAGATACAAGACGGAGCACTTTCCCCATGTTCGGATGGGACTCTCCTTGGCGTGGAAGGCAAGCTTAGCATGCGGATATGAAGATTCCTTTCTCTGTAAACCGACTCTGTACAAACCCTAGCCCCCTCCGGTGTCTATATAAACCAGAGGGTTAGTCCATAGAGGCAATCATAATCATATGGGCTAGACATCTAGGGTTTAGCCATTATGATCTCGTGGTAGATCAACTCTTGTAACCCCTATATTCATCAAAGTCAATCAAGCAGGACGTAGGGTATTACCTCCATCAAGAGGGCCCGAACCTGGGTAAACATCATGTCCCCTATCTCCTGTTACCTTCGATCCTTAGACGCGTAGTTTAGGACCCCCTACCCGAGTTCTGCCGGTTTCGACACTGACATTGGTGCTTTCATTGAGAGTTCCACTGTGCTGTCGTTGAAAGGCTCGATGGCTCCATCAATCAACTACAACAACGCTGTCGCGAAGGAGATCTTTCTCCCTGGCCAGATCTTTGTATTCGGCGGCTTCGCACTGCGGGCCAACTCGGTTGGCCATCTGGAGTAGATTGATAGCTACACCCCTGGTCACCACATCAGTTTTAGAAATCTGAACTATGTCGTTCATATCCGAGGAGACTTGATCTTCCAAGGGTTCACGACCACAACCACCGCTCCGGCCTTAGATCCGGAGCGCGTCATCGGGGCCGAAGACGGGTGTCTAGAGCCCGCCAGACTCTCTACAGCCTTAGAGCTCAACACCGGAAAACTAGAGAGAATAGCGTCTCCGGCAATCATTGCAAAGTCAAACTCTTCTTCGGACACTAATTCCGAACCTTGGAGACCCGTGTCATGCGAGCTCGGCCCAGAAACTTCCGACCCTGTCCAAACCCCGCTCTTAAACGAGGCTTTGGACCTAATGCGATCCCTTGTCATCATAGAGGAACCGCTCCTCAATCACACCCAGCCCGGACTAGGGGTTGGAAATAGGGAATTTTACTTCCCACCCACCACCCACTTCATAGGCACTGTCGAGGACCTAACCGACATGCTTGATTACGCCTCTGAAGACATTGACGGTATGCACGACGATGCCGGAGAGGAGCAGGCCCAAAACCTGCCAGTCAACGAACGTTGGACGGCCACCTCCTCGTATGACGTATACATGGTGGATACACCGAAAGACGACACCGGCGATGATGAGATAACCCTAGTCAAGGACGAACCTCCTGAGATACCGCCGAAGCATCGACGTAAGTGGAGCCACTCTAAATCACGTCGCGTTAAGAGTAGAAATACCGGCCCGGAACACCAGGATACCCCGGAGAACGCCGAAGACCAAGAAGACCCTACCGAGCCAACATCCGAACAAGATGATCGGGAGGACGGGCAAGTTGACCCTGACGAACAAACAGGGAACAACGATTCGGAGGACAACAACTATCTGCCACTCTCCGAAGACGACGTAAGCCTCGACGACGAAGATTTTATCGTGCCAGAGGGACCCCTCGAACAAGAGCGCTTCAAGCGCCAGCTAATAGCCACAGCTAGAAGCCTAAAAAAGAAACAGCGGAAGCTTCAAGCTGACCAAGACCTGCTCAACGACAGAGGGACTAATGTCCTGGCAGCCGAAGAATACGGCCTCGAGTGACCAAAAAAGAGTTACCCGAAGCGTAAGGTACTACCCCAATTCGACAGTGAGGCTTTAGAGCCCATACCACCTGTACGTAATGCGGCTGACGGACCCGATAGACCACCACATGGCCGGGACAGAACGGCAACTCAAGCCGACCACCAGCCGCACCACCTCGCCATAAAAGTAGAGAAACAACAGCTTGGGGATACACATACAACCTACGATAGGACCTGGAAAATAGAGCAGGCCAGACCAGGTCAATCAATGGATCGCGGGGGCGTGCTCCGGCATGAGAGGAGGGCTATCAAGCCTGGTGCGATAAGCATAACCAACCCCGGGCTGAAAACTACATACAGACTCCATCCGGACCGCATCGTGACATGGCCCGATACAGAGGAGCCGCGCACCCCCTATGCTTCACCGATGAGGTAATGTAGCACGAGTTCCCTGAAGGGTTTAAACTCGTGAACATCGAATCATACGGCGGCACAACAGATCCCGCAGTATGGATTGAAGATTTTCTTCTCCACATTCACATGGCTTGCGGTGATGATCTCCACACCATCAAATAGCTTCCCCTAAAGCTTAAGGGGCCAGCTAGGCACTGGTTAAACAACCTCCCAGAAAACTCTATTGGAAGCTGCGAAGACTTGGAAGATGCCTTTAGAGACAACTTCCAAGGCACTTATGTCCGGCCTCTGGATGCTGATGACCTCAGTCATATAGTCCAACAGCCCGGAGAGTCGGCCAGGAAATTTTGGACCAGGTTCCTAATTAAAAAGAACCAGATTGTCGACCGTCCGGACGCCGAAGCCCTAGCGGCCTTCAAACATAGCATCCACGACAAATGGTTCGCCCGACACCTCGGCCAAGAAAAGCCGAAGTCCATGGAAGCCCTTACAACACTAATGACCCACTTCTGTGCGTGCGAGGATAGCTGGCTAGCCCGTAGCGGTAACAATACCAGTGACCCCGGCACTTCTGGAAACCGAAACGGCAACGGAAGGCCCCGACACAACAAACATAACGTCAGAGCAACAATGATGACACAGAAAGTACGATAGTCAACGCCGGATTAAGTGGCTCCAAATCTAGTCAACGGAAGAAGCCATTCAAACGAAACAAAGATGGTTCATCAAGCCTGGACCGAATACTTGATCGACCCTGCCAGATCCATGGCAGTCCTGATAAGACTGCCAACCACACCAACATAAGTTGTTGGGTCTTCAAATAGGCCAACAAGTTAAACGTCGAACATAAGGAGAAAGGGTCGCCCAGTGAGGATGATGACGAGGAACCTCGCGCACCGAAAACAGGGGGACAGAAGAAATTTCCCCCTGAAGTCAAAATGGTGAACATGATATACGCCACCCATATCCCCAAGAGGGAGCGCAAGCGTGTGCTAAGGGATGTCTTTGCGATAGAGCAAGTCGCCCCAAAATTCAACCCATGGTCGGCCTGTCCGATCACCTTCGATCGCAGGGACCATCCGACCAGTATCCGTCACGGAGGTTCGGCCGTATTAGTCCTTGATCCAATCATCGATGGATTCCACCTTACGCGAGTCCTGATGGATGGCGGCAGCAGCCTTAACCTGCTCTATCAGGACACAGTCCGCAAGATGAGTATTGATCCATCAAGAATCAAGCCCACTAAAACTACCTTTAAAGGAGTGATACTCGGCATAGAGGCCCGTTGCACTGGCTCGATCACATTGGAAGTGGTCTTCGATTCGCCGGACAACTTCCGCAGCGAAGACTTGATCTTAGATATCGTCCCCTTCCGCAGCGGCTAACATGCACTGCTCGGTCGAACCGCGTTCGCTCAATTCGATGCAGTCCCGCACTACGCCTATCTCAAATTCAAGATGCCCGGACCATGCGGAGTTATAACAGTGAATGGAAACATGCACTACAAAAAAAGACACATCCGTGACATTTTGGGCTGACGAATAAAATTTCTGTCATACTTATGACACTTCTATGATGATAACTGTGACAAAACCCGGTGTCATCATAGATGTGGTGGGCTCCTACTTCTATGACAAAAAATCATGACAGAAAATGGGCTTTTCGTCCTGGGCGGGCCGTAGAAATAGCTGCATGACATTCTTCGGGCTGTCCATGACGGAAAAAACCGTGGTAGAAGCGAGGGCGAGGAAAATATCGGGGTTTTCCCGGTTATGGTGGGTGGTTGGGGCCGAGCGATGTGTGTTTCTCTCGTACACGTACGCACGTGGGTGCGAGGCATTGGGCTCTAACTGAACCCGAGCGACTGCACTGCAAGCTACACGTTACTGAACCCGAGCAATCGATCGATGGCTGTTAACTGAACCCGATCGAGTGATTCCTTCGCTACTGCTGCTAACTGAAGCCGATTGATGCTGCCTCTGGATGAATAGTGAGCATTCCTAGGAGGTTTGGATGAACAGTTCCCGGTGGGGGTGGACGAATAGGACCCCATGGTGTTGCCTTTGGATGAACAGGACCCCGATCGATCAAGCCGGTTGGGGCTAGATGAACAGGACCCCGTGGAGGGCAAGATGAACAGGACCACCCCGTGGAGGGTTGGATGAACAATAGAAGGTGGAGGGCTGGATGAATAGTAGCCCGTGGAGGGGTGGTTGAACAGGAGCCCGTGGAGAGGGCTGGTTGAACAGTAGCCGGTGGAGTAGCGTGCAGTGGAGGCTGGATGAACAGGATCCCGTGGATGAATAATTGCAGGTGGAGGCTGGAGGAGGTCGACGGTGGATGAACAGTAGCCCGTGGAGGCTGGAGGGGATCGACGGTGGAGATGAACAGTATCCCGTGGAGTCCTATTTTGCGGTACGCCACACTGCTCCCAATGAACAGGACCCCCGTTTCGACCGTAGCGCTCCAACACAAGTCTGTTTCCTCTGTTTTGTCGTACGCCACACCCCTCCCGATCAACAGGACCCCCGTTTCGACCGTAGGAGGTCTGTTTCCTCCATTTTGCGGTACGCCAGACCCCTCCCGATGAACAGGATCCCATTTCGACCGTGGCTGGTCGAACACAAGGCCGTTTCCTCCGCTCTACGTTACGCCAGGCCTCATTTCCATCCGTTGTTCCATCCAAGCCCTCCCGATGAACACGACGACGCATTCCGTTCTGACCCAGCCGGTTGGCTCCCCATGAACACGACGACGACGCTGTTTCTCCGTTCCGACCCAGCCATGTACACGAGCCCTGGCCGTACGTATGCGCGAGTAGGTGTTCGAGACCCTGCCCGTATGTACGTACGTGGCCGTATTTTCTTTCTTGCACACTGGCCACTGTACGTACGTGTACATGCTACGTGCGCACCTCTCCTTCGACACGTGCGCGCCTCTACATTGACCAGTATGTACGTACACGTTCGCGGCCACAATGACAACATATGTATGATTCGACTAGGTGGGTCCCAACTGTCAGGCACTTCCTTCCCTGCGAACATGTAGCTGGTGGGTCCCAGCAGTCAGGGGGGCGAATTGTTTTTTTGCCCGGACGCACTTCCTTGCGTGCAAAGATGTAGCTGGTGGGTACCAGCAGTCAGGGGGAAACATTTTTTTCGCGAAATACGGTGGCCTGTCTGGTGGGTCCCTGCTGTCAGGTGGAGGAATAATTATTTTGCACGTAATAAGGAGGCACTTCCTTCCGGCCGTCGTGGACCCAGCTGTCAGCCTCTCCACGTATAGTACTCTTTCGATGGAAGTCCTTCCTTGGCCACGTTTACCATGCCACGCCGAGAGCACCAGGGCGGTGGACGACGACGAGCGGTGAGGCCAAGGAAGGGGATGACGTGGAGCCGGGGAAGACGCGGAAGTGGAAGCCTGCCCAAAGAGGAGTACGAGGGTTCACTGGTTCGGCTCTGGTGTGAGGCTGCCATCGCTGCAGGGCCTGGCCAACGGTGGGAATAGTAGGGGGTGGTGAGGCCTCCGCAGCAGCACAGCCGACCATGGGAGGCAGGAGCATGCGGCACGACCGGCGCTGCTTTGGGCGACTGGAGCAAGAAGACTAGAGGTTGAAGAAGCACTACGGCTGTTGGATGGACATCGTACGATCACTGGAGCTAGAATCGTTCATATTGACTATGTTGACAAAGCACTCCGTCCCCGTCAACTTAGTAGGCCCACAAGTCAGCCTCCCACCAAGGTGGGTCCCAAATAGCAGGGAGAGTATTCATTTTTTTGTGCGTAATAAGGAGGCACTTCCGGTGGGTCCGAGCTGACAGCCGGGGGAACATTTTTTTGCGAAATACAGTGGCCCGTCCGATGGGTCCCAGCAGTCAGGGGGAAAACGTTTTTTCCGCTAAATACAGTGGCCCGTCCGGTGGGTCCCTGCTGTCAGGTGGAGGAATAATTATTTTCCGTGTAATAAGGAGGCACTTCCTTGCGGCTGCCGTGGACTCAGCTGTCAGCCTCTCCACATACAGTACTCTTCCAATGGAAGTCATTCCTTGACCACGTTGACCGTGCCACGCCAAGAGCACCAGGACGGTGGACGACGGCGAGCGACGAGGCCTAGGAAGGGGACGACGCGGAGCAGGGGAAGACGCGGCAGTGTAAGCCCATGCGGAGAGGGGTACGAGGGTTCACTGGTTCGGCTGCGGTGAGGCTGCCATCGCCGCAGAATAATAGGGGGTGTGGGTGAGTGGAGGGATGGCCTGGCTAGCGGTGGGAGTAGTAGGGGGCGGTGAGGCCTCCGCGGTAGCACAGCCGGCCACGGGAGGCAGGAGCAGGCGGCACGACTGGCGCTGCTTTGGGCGGCTGGAGCAAGAAGACGAGAAGTTGAAGAAGCACTATGGTCGTTGGATGGACATCGAACGGTCACTGCAGCTAGAATCGTTCATATTGACTAAGTTGACAAAGCCCTTGGTACGCGTCAACTTAGTAGGCCCACATGCTAGCTTCTGAAATGGTGCGCCCCAAATGTCAGGGGGAGGAATCATTTTTTGGGCGGGTGAAGCTAGAATATCCGACATTGAAGAAGAAGCACATCATCCATTGGATGGACATCCAACGGCCACTGCATCTAGAACCGTGTGTTGACTATAATAAGTTGACAATGTCTTGCATATGCTTCAACTTCTTTTTTTAGGGGATGCGTCAACTTAGTAGGCCCACAAGTGTGTGGCAGAGAACTTATAGCCCATTTGTGATTTGTCAGAATGTACATCCAATTTTGAATTCTAATGGAATTTACTACAGCCTATTTACTGTTTGTTAAAAGTAAAACCCATTTTCTACCTAGGACAATGATTAATAATTTCAACCAACCGTTCAATAAAAAATTCAATAAAATTTCCCACATTTTGATGGGATCCAAAATATTTTTATCCCGAAATTTCTAGTAAGATTAAATATAAATTTGTATTACATAAAAATCTAACGAAATATTGCGCGCGCAACAATTTAAAATTAAGATTTTCAAAATCCATAAATAATACTTTATAAACTGATTTCGTGCTTGGTGCACTTTTATATAGTTACTGTCTAGTTTTTATAATTACATCCCATTTATTATTTTTAAGGCCCATTTTCCTGTTAAGCCTAATGCATCCCTCCTAGGAAAGATTTGTAGCCCAATGGGGTGGAGAATAACAGGTTGACCTTGCCTGGGTATTCCTCAAAACAACGTATAGCTGGGCTAGCCATTTTCATCTTGAAAAATATTAATATCTGGGCTGGATATCTGTCCTGGGCTAGAAGGGCCACAGCCCACCCAGTTAATACCCTGCTCTCCTCTAAACGACAACGAAAACATCGCCAAGAAAAACTCTACAGTGCTCATGCCTCAAAAACACAAATACTGCTCGAGCTGCCTTGTCCTAGCTGTCGGCCGCACCTTGTGAAATTCTCTCATTTATATTGACTACATAGGTTGACAATGGTGTGGGACCATGATGTCAGGAAACCGGGATGAAGCAAAAAATATATAGTTGTACATAATAAGGAGGCACTTACGTACGTACGGCTATGGCCCTAGTGGGTCCCTACTGTCATCCAGTCAAAATAAAGTCATCTCGTGAATCCTCATGTTCATTGACCATGTTAACAATGCTGGGCGCCATGGCGAGCGCAACAAATCAAAGGACAATGGAGAGGGCCTCGCAGGCCCTACGGATGGTCTGATACAGCGCCCGCTGCTCATTCAGGAAGCCAGGATCATCGGACACCAATGAGCACCTTTGAGAGACTGAGACGGCATGAAACGGTAAGGCCGTGCTTGGGAGCTCTGGTTTATTTCACATCTGTATTAAGATACAAGTGTAATTTACTCGTCATCGGAAACAACGCGTAAAATACAGGCGTAATGAAACTGAGGGCCCGAGGTCTGTAAGTAAAACTGGCGGGTTACGCGCGTAATTTGAGGGACCGGTGTATATTTTACTAGTCGAAATCAACCAACCAAGCGCTTCACCCAAGACCATCTGCTTTTATTTACAAGTGTCAGTTTTGCAAGCAGTTTTGGTTGGAAAACGACGATCCAATCACGACCTAAGATGATGAGTTAGTCAGAAGATCATATGGTTTCACGTCTAACCTACCCGGCTTGTCGTATAGGCTATGAATGAAACATAAGACGATGAACTTCTTAAGCACGGAAACAACAAAAGAGGATGATCTTCCTAACAAGCAAATCACTGGCATTAGATCGACATGCAAAACAATACGAAGCATTATTATCAGGAGGCACGGTGAACAGCTCATGATGCCGCATGCCACAACATTCCAAGCTCAACTGTGCAATCAAACACAAGGCCTGGCATTAGATAGACAATATTCAGAACAAACTCTTAAAATATCTTACATAAGTCAACATTCATGTGACTATGCATCTCAGCAAAGTAAATATTTACTTCTGAACTGAAGACAGGAATAGGAAAAAACAATCGATGTTGCTCACAGGAAAGGGCGTCCCACTCAAAAATATCAAATGCATGTCTTCTGGCTAACATCAATGAGCAAAAATTGACAAGGTTTTCCAATTCCAATATATTAAACTAATGTCAACTTTGACAAGCTTTTCCCATTCAAAATATGTAATGCCGATGATTGTGGAATGGGCAGGGTATGTCATTAGTTTGTCATCTGATAGTCCGGTGGCTCAAGGTGACGACGAATGAATAGATAACCATTCGATGTATTGTGCATGATGTGAAGTATTATGGAGGACACGAACCATCTGAACATTTTGTGCAGTTCCACTAAAATCAAGCTGAGCATCCCTGTGGATTTTGTATTTATATGCTGCCAGAAAACGAAGACACATCAGCACACACATGAATATTGGCCCCAGTATCAACACACCAATCGGTGGACTAACAAACTGAAAGTACGGTAAACAGATTACCATACCCAGATGCCCCATCATTGTTGCTTAGAGTGACATTGACAGACTTGGAGTCATGTCCTGGCTTCTTGGTACTTGTTTGGGCACTTGTTTGCCCAGTGTTCCTTCGAACCACAAGTAAAGCAGTCATCTCTCTTTTTGTCTTTCTTCTTACCCTTCTTAATGGCCAACGCTGGCAGCACCATTCAAACATATAGTCTGATGGCTCAAGGTGACAACGAATGATTAGAGAACCATTTGATGTATTGTGCATGATAAAGTATTATGGAGGACACAAACCATCTGGACATTTTGTGCAGTTCCACTAAAATCAAGCTGAGCATCTCTGTGGATATCGTATTTATATGCTGCAAGAAAACAAAGACACAGCATCACACACATGAATATTGGCCCCAGTGTCAACCCACCAATCGGTGGACTAACAAACTGAAAGTATGGTAAATAGATTACCATACCCAGATGCCCCATCATTGTTGCTTAGAATGACATTGACAGATTTGGAGTCCTGTCCTGGCTTCCTATACTTGTTTGGGCACTTTTTGCCCAGTGCACTCCATGTGTTGTAGAGTTTCCTATGCTCTCTACAGACTAGTCATGTCACCAGCCTCTACTAATACTCTGTAAAGCTTCTCGATCATTCCTTGTGTAATGTAGCGCAAACAGTGACTACTTCTTTCTGCAAAGTGGAAAGACCAACCGAACCTACTAATGTTGTAGTTTGCCTTAGACACATTGGCTCCTTTTCTGCAGTTCAACTAAAATCAATGTCGGAATAAAAACGAGCTTTAATTTTGATATCCCTGTAAGCAACAAAAGGTATAAGGAAAACAATTACTGAGAAATAATGGTTGATGACTTGTACTCCCATAAGAAAAACATCTACTGATCTACCTTATCTTAATGGGAAACAAAGCAGGAGAGTAGCAATTCTCAATCAGTGTGATCCATTCATATTAACTGAGACATTATCTTAACAATGCCTTGTTTCAAGATGTATAAAGAATGACAAAGCAGAAAAGTATCATTCCTAAAACAATGCGACTGATTCATTTTAACAGAGACATTATCTTAACAATACCTTGGTTAAACATGTAGAAAGAACTACAAAGCAGGATAGTACCATTTGTAAAACACTGTAACTGATATATAATAATAGAGACATCATCTGAACAATACATTTCTTAAACATGTACTCCGACCGATCCCTAACAGAAATGGTACTCCCACCGATCCCTAACAAGTGTTGCAGTTTTGAACTAAGATTCAGTAGTTAATTCTAAGGAAAGTCGGTACTGGCCTTTCAAGACAAGATTTGAAACAACTCATGAGGAAGACTTGAGAGAGATCTCAACACATATATGGAAATCTGGTCTCATTTTGTGCAGTTCCACCAAAATTAAGCAAAGCAAAATGTCACAATAGCAACAAGTTGAACAGATATCCCTGTTTTAACAGAGGCAAAAAAGGAATCAATTACTGGCCAATAAAGGAGGATGAAACATGCGGCCACAAAAATGGTAATCCCACCAATCCCTAACAAGTGTTGCAGTTTTGAAATAAGATTCAGTAGTTAATTCTGAGAGTGGCATTGCTTAATTTTACCAGCAGCATTAGATTAACAAAAAGCATAAACAGTTCCAGGGGAGAGTGGGTGCAACAACAACATGTGCTTCCATCTACTTATAAAGGGGGTGATGCAGAGTTTGCTGTAACAAAGCAACAAGCATAATGTCTGGGTTGGTCCCATTTTTGTTCACTACTTAATGGGAAAAGATAGCAGTACAATAGCTTCAATTCAACATTTATTTAAAACAGTACCAATAGAAGTAGCACAACATCTCAAAACACACTGCACGATCATGTGGATGAAGGCAAGTACCAACCTGTCATGACACACACAAGATCACGTATGAGTCTGCCAACACGAATAGGAAATCCAATCTCGTTTTGTGCAGTTACTCTGAAATCAAGTAAAGTCGCCAGTGTGACATTTAAGTTTGCTAAAGCAACAAGTTGAATTGATATCCCTGGTTTAACAGAGGCAAAAAAGGAAACAATTACTGCCAGTAAAGGAGGATGAAACATGCGGCCACAAAAAGAAGCATCTACCTTATCTTGATGGAAAACAAAGTATAGGACAGTAGCATTTCTAAAACGGTTGCGTTGATTCATATTAGAATAGAAATTCTCTTAAAATAGTTCAGTAGTTAATCCTGAGAGTGGCATTGCTTCAAATACAATAGTTTTAATTCAACATTTATTTAAAACAGTACCAATACAAGTAGCATAACATCTCAAAACACACTGCACGATCATGTGGATGGGACATGGGACATGCCATCACCATGTGTGTCCATACGTATAAATGGGTGATGCAGAGTATGTAGCCAAGCAGCATATCTGCGTTGGTCCCATATTTGTTCTCTTTGAAACTTTTTCCGATGTGAGGGCAGCAAATCTAGTCCTACACAAACTACCCGACCCCAGCTTCTTTCCGTTTTCAACAAAGAGTTCGGTTCCTTGCAGATGTGTGTACTGGGTTACCCCCTTTTCCCCTTTTCGACAAACAAAGCGGCTGGATAGCTAGTCTATACTACTTTCCCTCCCTCCTTTCCTCATTGAACCACGTCCTAGATTCATGCTCCACCCCACCGCACCCTTCTTTCCTCTTTGAACCAAGACCTAGATTCGACTACGGAATCGAAAAAGATCAGCATGTAGCTAGACCAATGATGGTTTCAAAGGAACTTATACCTTAGGGTCGTCCGGATGTGGCAAGGCGTGCGGCGGGAGGTCGGATCTGCCCACACAATGTATGGCGGCGAGGAAGAAGGGGTCGTGGCCCTCCTGCATAGGCGTTGGGTGAAAGAGAAAAGCGCAGCCGGCAGTGGATTTCCTCCCTTGTCGAAGGTGATAGAGTGAACGCTGCACCTCCTCCCATTCCCGGTGCGACGGGATGCAGACGCCTCCTTCGCCAGCTGTGAGGGGGGTGAGAGAAACAGAGGCCACAACACAGTCTTGTTTAGATCTGGTGAAGAGGGTGAGAGACAGTGACTATAGCAAACCCTAGCAAAGGAATGTTGAGCCTCTAGCGTGTATATATATGTAGTGCGACGAGAGTGTGGAGAGTGCAAACCCTAGCGAACAAGCGCTGAGGCTCCAGCTTATATATATATATATTGTAGTACGTACTAAGCTTTGGTGCCATAACTGCACCTGCTTTTGGATGTATGACATGTGGGCCAGCCACATTTTGGGCACACCTGTCATAAACCCAAAGGCAGGTGCACTAAAGTCAATGATGCTGCGTCCATATAGTACTCGTGTATACAACTAATATATAGTGGAGTGGTTTTCTTATTCTCTCCATAACTCTTTATTTAACGTACCTGTCGGTGTCAAAACCGGCGGATCTCGGGTAGGGGGTCCAGAACTGTGCGTCTAGGCCAGATGGTAACAGGAGGCAAGGGACACGAAGTTTTACCCAAGTTCGGGCCCTCTCGATGGAGGTAAAACCCTACGTCCTGCTTGATTAATATTGATGATATGGGTAGTACAAGAGTAGATCTACCACGAGATCGAGGAGGCTAAACCCTAGAAGCTAGCCTATGGTATGATTGTTGATGTGTAAGTGGTCCTACGGACAAAAACCCTCCGGTTTATATAGACACCGGAGAGGGTTAGGGTTACACAAAGTCGGTTACAATGGTAGGAGATCTTCATATCCGTATCGCCAAGCTTGCCTTCCACGCCAAGGAAAGTCCCTTCCGGACACGGGACGGAATCTTCAATCTTGTATCTTCATAGTCCAGGAGTCCGGCCGAAGGTATAGTCCGGCCATCCGAACACCCCCTAATCCAGGACTCCCTCAGTAGCCCCCGAACCAGGCTTCAATGACGATGAGTCGGCCGCGCAGATTGTCTTCGGCATTGCAAGGCGGGTTCTCCTCCAAATTCCAGGTACCTATTTGAATAAAGTCCGGTTTCTTGTAGATGTTGCGCTCCTTGGCTTCTACGCCCAATAATGGCCGCTTCCCACGTGTCAAACGAATATGAAAAGTCTGAGTGTTTTTACATTCACACCCCTAGCCGCGTAAATGAGCTGCCCTATTTAAGGGGACGAGGAGTTAGATCCAATCCACACCTTCTCCCCTCCGCGAGTGTTCATCAGAGCGCATCCGACAAAGGTCCATTCCACCATGGCCAGCCGTCGCAACTCCTCCCCTCGCCCTTCCAGCCCTAAGCCTGGATATTGGGAGAGATGTTCCATCCCGCATAGCGAGCTAGTGACGCTCCAGACCAAGGGATTTCTCCCCCCGGCCTATATGGTCCCGGTTCGAGCTGGTCTTGCCGTCTACAACGGCGGAGAGCAAGTAGAGAATGCCCCTAATCCCTCCAAAGGAGAGCGGGCGTGCGTTGTCCCTTAATTAATAAGGGGACTCGGATTTCCAATCCACCCATTTCTCCGGGGGCTGCTGGAGTTCTACGGCCTCTAGCTACATCATCTCACACCTGCCTCAGTATTGCATATCACGGGCTTTGTAGCCCTCTGCAAGCTGTTCTTGGGTGTTGAAGCTCATTTCGGACTGTGGAAGGAGCTATTTTGCCTCGTGCCCTGTTCCAAGAAGGGGTCAATGTATCAAGTGGGCGGAGCCAAAGTGTGGCGCATCGCCGGGACCGGATATCTGTCCGGAACCCCAAAGATGGCGTCCGAAGACTGGCCCTCGGAATGGTTCTATATAGAAGACGTCCCGCTGCCGGATCCTGTCCGGATCGGCCTCCCTAAATTCAACAGTGCTCCCTTAAAGAAGCGCCAAAGCTGGCGCCCACGGAGCCCTCAGAGGGAAATTGACAGGGACATCATTTACCTGATGGGCCGAATAAGATTGTTAGCCCATTCCGGACTAACCATGATCAGGGTTATGGCCGAATGTATTATGCGGGGGGTGCAGCCGCTTCAGTATAGAAGCCACCCCATGTGGGACTTCAACGGGGAGGACGACGCCACCCGCTACGGTCGTAAGGGGCCGGATTCAACTGCCGCTCTACTAAAGATCTTTTCCACTTTGTATAAGGGAGAAGAGGAGGAATTTCTCTGCGTCAACCCTCAGGGTGGATTCTCCATGCACAATCCCCCGAGCTGGGTAAGCGGCCGTATTTACTTGTCCATCCGTTTTGTATTCCCATTGTTAAATATTTAGTACGACGACTTTAATGCAGGAACTGCGCCGGGCTGTTAAGGAAATAAGCAGCCCTCCTCCACAACCCGAGGACCCAGGACGGTCCCTCGACCCGGCCTCTCAAGAGGATCCGGACATATCTGTGGAGCTGATTGATGGAGTGTTCCATGAATTGAGCGAGGACAACGCCTTGGTGGCCATTACGACCGATTACCCAGGGCTAATCCTGATGCCCCAGGTACCTGAGATCGAAGTCCCAGTACCCCGAATAGGTGTCCGCCCACTCGTGTTTAGTTTCCTTATTGCAACCGAACTTTGCAGGGGAGGTTTTTAAGGCGGAAGGCCGAACCTGCGGCGACAAGCCAACGAGGGGCCGTGGGGCCCCGTGGGCCGAAAAGAAGTGCAGTCCGGACCGAGGCGTCAGCGCAAAGGTATGGCGCGCCCCCTTATCCCAGGTGTTATACCTTCGAGGCCCATTGACACTCGTTCTCTCTTCAGGACAAAGAGACCTCGCCGGACTATACCCGGAGAGGCTGCCAATCGCGCCTCCACCAGCCAGGCTCCAAAGCCCGGTCCGGAGGCAGAGGCGAACGCAAGGCGCGCGCTAGACGCTCCTCCGACGGAGGATGTGGATGGGTTGTCTGCCACCAACTCTGAGGTGGAGAGTGCCATGAGCCACAGGCGTCGCCGGACAATTCTTCGCGACGCTTGTTTCTCCCAAGGGGAGTTAGATGCCTTCAACTCGGGAGATGCGCACCTCCGTGCCGCTCAAAATGGTCTAGCCAGAGCCACGGAGCAATATGTACAATACATACGGGTAAGAAAATTTTGGTAAATATATATATAGCAGTAGCCCCCGAGACTTGAAACAGTTAGAATAACTGATTTAAGGATCATTTGATATGCAGGTTCTTACAGAAAAGAATTCCCTACTGTCCAAGGAGCTGGAAGAGTGCAAAGCCCAACTGGAGGCCGCACTAGCCGTGGCAGGGGAGCCTAAGGACACCCCCTCTGGTAATATACACTTCGAAAGATAAGTATTTTGCGAAGCACGGCTTTGATGCGAATCTGACAAATGAAATTGCAGATGGCGCCGGATTGAATCCGGAAAGGCAACACCTCCTACGCCAGCTAAAGGCTGGTGAGAGGGTGCTATTAAAGGTGATGGGGGAGAAGAATGATCTCCAAGATGCCAACACCAGGCTGGGAGTCGAGCTGAAAGATGTTCGTGCCCAGCTGTCAGACTCCGTGAAGGAGAATCAGCGGCTTCGGCGCTGCATATTTAGTAAGTGCTTGAACGAACCTTTTGAAAGAAAGTTTGGCGGGGAAGTCGACTAACAGAGCAATGTCTATAGGTGTGCTAACAGGTCGTCCTGCAGAGGAGATGCCCGGTTCTACGGGTGACCTTCTTCCCGAGCTCTCGCAACTGCTCGATCGAGTTCGGTAGGCGATGCGAGGCGTCGCCCAGGCCCTGTGGCCATCCGTCTCAATGCCCGAAGGTCTTGGAGAGCTTGTGGATAAGCTAAAGGGAGCACGGTGGCGCTTCCGATTGTGGAAGATATCAGCCTGCTGTCAAGGCGCTAGGGAGGCCTGGGCCATGGTGAAGACGCGGTACGCAAAGGCTAACCCCAACCACATGGCCGAGGTCAGTCCTGTAGGGCCCGATGGGAAGGAGATCCCTGTAAGCTTAGTATACGGCCAAGTAGAGTTGGCCGCAAAGTATTCCCAGCAGGACTGTAAATTAGACGGCCTATTAGATGGTATTGAAGAGGAATGCAACCAGTCAAAATGACTATGTAATTTAATTGACATTTATAATGCCTTCTAGCCGTATTGTAGATCATTTGTCATGGCCGAACTTTTTGCTTCAGCCTCGGGACCTGACGGTCCGGAGTGTGTCCTAATTCCCATGCGGTTATATAGGAACCGGAGAATGCATGGAGACCAGGTGTAGGGGTCATTAGGGCGTGAACAGACAAGTGCCCGACTAGGTATGTTATATTACATGGTTAGTAAGAAACATCTTCCAGGGAGAATAGTTCCGTTAGGGGTTCCTTTCCCTGGGAGGCATGCCCTAAGATGCATGTCCATGCTGCAAAAAGAAACGCAGGAAAAACATCTGGGGGCATATAGATAAAAATAAAAAAGATCATCTTTAGTTCACTGACCGAATATTCCCTTAAGAACGCTAGCTTTCGGCTTCACCCAGTCTGAGGTACATGTCCGGCTGACCCGGCAGTAACAATCGCAGAGGTGCTCCCTTTACCACCCAGCCGAACAATCGAGAACGTAGGGGTAAGCACAGGAGCCAGGCAACCCAGCTTGGCCAAAACTTAAGTCATATCGATGCATATGATGGTGAATAAAAGGTACATGCGGAAGTGTGACACATGTGTTGGGCATGAAGCCCACATGAATAAGCTTCTATTTAAAGAAGCCCCCAAGTTTAATGAGCATGGATAGCGCATCACTTTATGAGCCTTTAGAGGCTATAAGAGAGAGAGAGAAGAAGATAAATGTAAGACGGAAAATATAAAAAATGGACAGAAGAAGGAGACGAACACAGAATCCGACGCTAGGCATAGAATCTTCGGAGATGGGCTGCATTCCATGGGTTTGGCTTGAGTCGGTTATCCGATGCATCCCGCAGGCGGTACGCTCCACCAGTCAGGACTTGGTCAATTATGAAGGGACCTTCCCACTTGGGCTTGAGTTTGTCCTTTTTCTTGTCCGGTAGTCGTAGAACTAATTCGCCAACGTTGTAATTTTTGGCTCATACTTCTCTGCTTTGGTATCTTCGAGCCTGCTGTTGATAGAATACGGAACGGGTTTTTGCCATGTCGCGCTCCTCCTCCAATGCGTCCAAGCTGTCCTGCCGATCGAGCTCGGCTTCTCTTTCTTCGTACATGCGCACTCGAGGTGAGTCATGAATTATGTCGCAAGGCAAAACTGCCTCTGCGCCGTACACCATAAAGAATGGTGTGTATCCGGTGGTGCGATTCGGCGTGGTCCATAGCCCCCAGAGTACGGAGTCGAGCTCCTCTACCCAGTGCGTGTTAGATTCCTTGAGGGACAGCACTAATCTGGGTTTGATGCTGCTCATGATAAGACCATTTGCACGTTCGACCTGGCCGTTAGTTTGTGGGTGATAGACGGAAGCATAATCGAGCTTGATGCCCATGTTTTTGCACCAGAGTTTTACCTCGTCGGCCGTGAAGTTTGTGCCGTTATCAGTGATGATGCTGTGGGGGACGCCGTAACGGTGTACAACCCCGGATATAAAGTCTATCACTGGTCCGGATTCGGCCGTCTTAACCAGCTTGGCTTCTATCCATTTGGTGAATTTATCCACCATGACCAGTAAGTATTTTTTCTTGTGGGTTCTGCCTTTAAGGGGTTCAACCATGTCAAGTCCCCAGGCCGCGAAGGGCCAAGTAATGGGGATGGTTTGGAGGGCGGTGGGTGGCATATGGCTTTGGTTTGCAACGAGCTGGCAACCGGTGCGTCGTTGGACTAAATCCTAAGCGTCTGCCCGGGCCGTCGGCCAATAAAAGCCTATACGGAAGGCCTTGCTTACAAGGGACCGGGCTGCAGCGTGATGACCGCCGAGTCCGGCATGAATTTCAGCCATGAGATTCCGCCCCTCCTCTTCGGAGATGCACCTTTGAAGGACTCCGGTAGTGCTTTTCTTATAAAGCTCCCCCTCGTGGACTCTGTAGGCTTTGGATCACCGCACTATGCAGCGTGCTTCATTTTGGTCCTCGGGGAGTTCCTGGCTAGTAAGGTAGGCGAGGAATGGTTCTGTCCACGGGGTGATGACGACCATTATTACGTGGGCTGAAGGTGTTATTTCATTGGCAGAGCCTCTGATTGTGTCAGAATGTTCGGTGTCGGGCAGTGCGGTTGGGTCCGGGCTGTTATTGTTTGGCTTCCCTTCCCATGCTAAGGATGGCTTGAACAGCCTTTCCAAAAAGATGTTGGGGGGGACTACATCGCGTTTTGCGCTGATGCGTGCCAGGACATCTGCCGCCTGATTATTTTCCCGGGCTATATGGTGAAATTCAAGCCCCTCGAACCGAGCTGACATTTTTAGGACGGTGTTGCGGTAAGCTTCCATTTTTGGATCCTTGGCATCGAAGTCTCCATTTATTTGGGATATTGTGAGGTTCGAGTCCCCGCGCACCTCTAGGCGTTGGATGCTCATGGATACTGCCATCCGGAGACCATGTAAAAGGGCCTCATATTCGGCTGCATTGTTGGAGTCCGTGTACATAATCTATAGTACGTATTGAACTGTATCTCCTGTGGGGGACGTCAAAACGACGCCAGCCCCCAGTCCGGCCAACATCTTGGAGCCGTCGAAATGCATGATCCAATTTGAACATGTGTCGTACTCTTTAGGGAGTTCGGCCTCCGTCCATTCTGCGACGAAGTCGGCCAAGACTTGTGACTTGATGGCTCGTCGTGGCTTATAAGTTATGTTGAACGGGAGGAGCTCGATGGCCCATTTCACAATCTGGCCCGTTGCGTCATGGTTGTTTATAATATCGTTTAGTGGTACTTCCGAGGCTACCGTTATTGAACACTCTTGAAAGTAGCGTCGTAGCTTCTGGGATGCCATGAATACCGCGTACGCAATCTTTTGATAATGCGGGTACCGTGATTTGCAGGGAGTGAGGACAGTGGACACATAATAGACCGGCTTTTGAAGGGGGAATTTGTGTCCGTCCGCTTCTTGTTCGACGACGAGCACTGCGCTTACAACCTGATGTGTTGCTGCAATGTATAATAGCATTGGTTCGCCAATGATTGGCGCGGCCAGGACTGGGTTTGTTGCCAGTATGGCTTTTATTTCGTCAAGTCCGGCCGTGGCTGCGTCTGTCCATTTGAAGTGTTCGGTGCGCCGAAGGAGGCGGTAAACGGGTAGGACCTTTTCTCCCAAGCGGGAGATAAAGCGGCTTAAAGCCACCACGCATCTAGTTAACTTTTGTATTTGTTTGAGGTCCTTTGGGATATCCAGTTGCGAGAGAGCTCGGATCTTGGCTGGATTTACTTCAATTCCTCTACCGGATACAATGAAGCCCAAGAGCTTTCCGGCTGGAACGCCGAAAATGCATTTTTCCGAGTTGAGCTTGAAGTCGTATGTTAGGAGGTTATCAAATGTGAGCCTCAAGTCGTCTACTAGAGATTCAACATGTCTTGTTTTGACGACCACATCATCTACATATGCCTCCACTGTTTTGTCGATCTGGCTTGCCAGACATGTCTGAATCATGCGCTGATATGTTGCACCGGCGTTTTTGAGCCCGAAGGGCATTGTGTTGAAGCAGAATGGCCCGTATGGTGTGATAAATGCCGTTGTGGCTTGGTCTGGTTCTGCCATCTTGATTTGATGGTAGCCAGAATATGCGTCGAGGAAACACAACGAATCGTGTCCTGCGGTAGCGTCGATAATTTGATCGATGCGGGGGAGGGGGAAGGGATCCTTTGGGCAAGCCTTGTTAAGGTCTTTAAAATCAACACACAGGCGCCAGGATTTGTCCTTCCTTGGTACCATCACCAGGTTTGCTAGCCAGTCCGGATGTTTTATATCTCTGATGAATCCGGCCTCCAATAGCTTTGCTAGCTCCTCTCCCATGGCCTGTCTCTTAGGTTTGGAAAAACGTCGAAGAGCCTGTTTGACAGGTTTGAATCCTGTTTGGATATTTAAGCTGTGCTCGGCCAGCCTGCGTAGGATTCCTGGCATGTCTGAAGGGTGCCAGGCGAAAATGTCCCAGTTCTCTCGTAGGAACTCTCGCAATGCGGCGCCGACATCATGGTTTAACTGTGCCCCGATGGAAGCTGTTTTATTGGGGTCCGTTGGATGGACTTGGAATTTGACTATTTCATCCGCCGGTTTAAAGGAGGTGGACTTGGATCTTTTGTCGAGTACCACATCGTCCCTATTCACTGTAGAGCGCAACGCAGTCAGCTCCTCAGCCGCTAGGGCTTTGGATAGTGCCTCGAGGGCCAGTGCGGCTGTCTTGTTTTCGGCGCGGAGTGCTATGTCCGGATCACTAGCGAGAGTGATGATCCCGTTAGGCCCGGGCATCTTGAGCTTCATGTACCCGTAATGGGGTATTTCCTGGAAGATTGTAAACGCTTCCCGCCCTAGTAGAGCATGATAACCGCTGCTGAACGGAGCCACCTGGAACATGACCTCTTCGGACCTATAATTATCCGGCGTGCCGAACACCACATCTAGTGTGAGTTTTCCTATACAGCACGCTTCCCGACTAGGGATTATTCCTCTAAAGGTTGTGCTGCTTCGCTCAATGCAGTTCCAGTCTATTTCCATTTTTTGAAGAGTCTCCTCGTAAATGAGGTTCAATCCGCTGCCGCCGTCCATGAGTACCTTGGTAAGACAAAAGCCGTCCACTATTGGACTGAGGACCAATGCGGCTGGTGCTCGGGCTGTTCGGAATTTAGGTTCATTACTGGCGTTAAAGGTAATAGCCGTGTCGCTCCATGGGTTTATTGTTGCTACTTGGTAGACTTCGGCAAGGCTGCGGAGTGTCCTTTTTCGCATATTATTTGATGCGAAAGTCTCGAAGACTGTTAATACCGTATTGGTGTCTCTGGGGTGGCTTTCTGTGGCCTCCGGAATTAGGAGATTTTTGCCGATTTTGGCCACCTGCCGGAGTATCCAACATGCTCTGAGGCTGTGAGTTGGTGTGGCGTCCTCTGTACTGTGAATTTTACAGGGTCCATTAAGCCACCCTTCCTGTACGGTTCCATGCCCTGTAGAGGGTTTTTTCTTTTTAGTGCTTGACCCGGGTGACTGGTGATGATGCACCCTTTTGTTTCGGACTGGGTTTGTAGTCAGGGCCGGATTGTCCCAAAATTTTATTTCGGTTTTCCAGGCGCTTTCCATCACACAGTACTTTCGTACAATGGACGCCAAGTCAGCGAAGCGTGTAATATCACGGCGACTTATGGCATTGAGTATTCCCTTGTCCCTGCAACTATTGCAGAAGATTGAGATTGCGTCTTCCTCGCGGCAGTCCCTTAGCCTGTTCTTGACCAGGAGGAATCTGGCCCAGTAATGATGTACTGTTTCATCGGGTTCTTGCCTGATTTTGGATAGATCGCTTATGTTGGGGTGGGTGGTTGGAATTAAATCCGAAGCCTCACCCCATCTAAGGCTCAGAGGCCGAGGAATTTCTGAACTCGAAAATTTGGATTCCTGGATGTTGTCTAATGAATCTAGCCTGTCGCCTGACTCTAAGTTCAAGTCTTGAGTGATATCCTCCCCTCCGCGGGTATTCGGCTTGGAGGGATTGGGAATCCGGACGTAGCGAGTCCTTAAGATAGATGAAGGGTCGCCGCACTGTCCCTCTACCATGGCAACGTGATGGGTGACTTGGGGAGAGTTAATCTGGTCGTAATCCGTAGCAACTCCCAGGGCGGCGAAGCGATCCAAGAGCTCGTTTATGGAGGAAGCTCTATTGGATCTAACTGCTCGGCGAGTTCCGAGTTGACATGAAGATTGTTTTCGATGGCTTGAGAGGTCATCGTCGGTGCAGAAGCCGAACAGGCGGTCATAAGAAAGCCACCTAACCGGAGGGTTTGGCCGATAGCCAAAGCTCCCTTAGCAACGGTGTCGTCTTTAAAGATGGGGCGAGGCATCCTTCCTAATGGCGACGACACATAGGAACTCTCGGGTAGGGGGTCCCGAACTATGCGTCTAGGCCGGATGGTAACAGGAGGCAAGGGACACGAAGTTTTACCCAGGTTCGGGCCCTCTCGATGGAGGTAAAACCCTACGTCCTGCTTGATTAATATTGATGATATGGGTAGTACAAGAGTAGATCTACCACGAGATCGAGGAGGCTAAATCCTGGAAGCTAGCCTATGGTATGATTGTTGATGTGTATGTTGTCCTACGGACTAAAACCCTCCGGTTTATATAGACACCGGAGAGGGTTAGGGTTACACAAAGTCGGTTACAATGGTAGGAGATCTTCATATCTGTATCGCCAAGCTTGCCTTCCATGCCAAGGAAAGTCCCTTCCAGACATGGGACGGAATCTTCAATCTTGTATCTTCATAGTCCAGGAGTCCGGCCGAAGGTATAGTCCGGCCATCCGAACACCCCCTAATCCAGGACTCCCTCATTACCAGTGAAGAAAACTACTGTCCACGCATCCTGGTCGCACTTCCTGTCCTTCACTTGCGGTACACTACCCTCCCTTAAGTGAACAACCACACATGCCCCAAATTATCGGAAACGTGTGAGAGTGTGTACAAATAAAGAATTTTAATTTCAATTATCGAAAAGGTTTGAGAGTATGTACAGTTTTCCCTCTCTAATAATTATGGTTTGTTGTGTTCGGCCTAAACTTTGTCAAACTTTGCAAAGTTTTACTTCAGTCAAATCTAATATGTGGAGTAAATAAAAATGGAGGGCTACTACGTCCATCCGGGGTTTTAGTCAACACCATTTTTTAATCAAAGTTAATAGCTGGACAAATAAAATTACAAGGGAGCTGGAGACAAAGTTGTGAGAAGGCTTAGAAGTTAATACAAAACTTATGCTCTTAGTACCAATGTCGATCCTTCTTTGAGGAAACATTTGGTTCATAGCCAATTGTGTGATAAAATTGCACCAACGTGAAAGACGACTGCGTCTCCAACGCAACCAAGGTGAACTGACGAAGGATATCATCTTTGTGGGTAACAAGCAAAGAGGCACTGATGGAAGACAACTTGTTTTTCATTAAAAATCGATCAGCTTCACCAGCCGACGCAACCATGAGGCTCAACCATGAGCATCGATAGGTCATCGTGGTGATGCGTCATCCATTTGGCATCAAGTTTGGGTGAAGCACCTATGAAGTTCTACAAATCCTCACTATGGTCTGTTTCTTCTCAGTAGTCAAGCTCGAGGAAGGAAGAACCACGTGGCAGAGGACAGTGAGGCGGAACAACAATGGCCATCCAATTTTGTGCAGTTCCACTAAAATTGAAGAAGACATGCCCGGGTATGGAGATACACATCGCTGTTTCCAAAAATATAAAAAAGGGATATAGTGTTGTTACTTTGTTTTACAAGATTAACAACAATGTCAATAAGAATTATGAAAAGTACACCAACAAATAGAAGCATCATGATTATCTTGATGGGAACTAAACCAGGATACCCGAGAAAAAAGCATTTCGTCATTTAACCAGTGATAGTATTAGATTAGCAGCAGCAATAGGAGCATATGGACAATGACCGCACAACCACCATGTACTTTTTGTCGAAACAACATGTATACCCCCACCGAGGCATAAATCAGGACAACTTTTCGAGTGGCATTTCCTCTATAATAGTAGGTGATGTTGGACCAGCTGACGAACCCTAGCTACTATACATGGGGAGCTGGTAAGTAGTCGCATAGAAGAAAACCCGCATGCAGCGACCTGGGGAGCTAGACCAGTACAAGAAGTTATACCTCAGGTGGGAGATATGTCACTTAGGCGGGCGGGAGGGATCTTCCCACACGACAGCAGCGAACAAGGGTGCGGAGTACCTTCGTCCGCACCAGCGCCGGCTCCGAGAGGACGATGCGCATGGGCTTCCTCCATCGCCGACGGCAACAATGTTAATGCTAAACCTCCTCACCTATCGCAGCGGACGGGATTCGGCTGGATCTGTGACCACCGGTGAGGAGAGAGATAGTGTGGACACTGTCATCTTGTTTTGATATGGAGAGGGTGAGAGAGCGAGACGCGAGAAACTCTATCAAACAAGAGGCTATAATGGAGTAAAACAATCTCTCCATAGCAGTGGTTTGAAAATAGAATACGCGCGTTCCCAGAAAAAAGAAACGAAAACTGGCGGACAATTTTTTAACGTACCAAGAAAGAAAACTTGATCAAAAACACGCCCCCGCTTCTAGGTCGCGAGAGTTGTCGCGCACACACACATAGAACATGCATATCCGTGTTTACGTAAAATTTCATTTCCATCTCCATCTCCAATCATATTTGTCCAACTGGCACATTATTTACGTTGTTAATTATATACAGGCAATATTAACGTACATCATCTCTTGTTTGCAGGCGTCCAGACCGCTGCCACGGCCGCTCCTGTCCAAAACGGTCAGTGCCGCATTCATGCCCGGCCAGAGCGGACGCGACCTCTCACTGGCGCCGGCATTGAAGCGGAGCGCCGGCCGAGAGAGCGTCTCCCACGCCGCTTCCTGGTGCACGCGGCTGCTCAGCGTTCAAAGGTCGCAATAGCCAGCCACAACATGCATGTAAAAAGTTCTTGGGAGTCCGTGCTACAGCTAGCTGTCCTCCCCCAACTCGTCAATCTCTTCCAGTAGTTCTAGTACTCCATGGCGTGATCCATTGACAAGCAAGCGGGAAAGTTATCGTATACTTGGTCTGCGGTGAGTGGCATGCCGAGCGACCGTGTGGGGTCGAGCCGTGGAGGAGGGTGAGACACGAACGCGACATACATGATTTAAACATTGGTTTTGCTCGATGGCGCGATCCAACGAAACGAAACGTTGGTTTCTCTCCGTTTCCATTTTTTCTCCGGAAAAACAGAAACTTTCCACTCCATTTTCATTCCTGCTCCAAGGTTGCCCTGTTACAACATTCCATGAAACACAAAGGAAAACTAACACGCATGCTGATGCAACTCAATGATTCACAGATCATAGCCAATATTTATTTCACAACTAAAGACAAAAGTTGTGAGAGTGTGTATGAAAGAAAAACTACTGATGGGGCCACTACGACTTAAACCCTAAACCCTAAACAGGATTTGATTTCCTAGCCAAGTAGAACCTGTCAAAGGAAAGACGGCTGGCACCCTCGGATCATACGATGCTTTTGTGCAGTTCCACTAAAATCGAGCTGAGCATCCCTGATGGCAAAGATATTGAAGAAGTTTGATTAGAATAATAGTACTGACACTAGTTCATGAGACATAAACTCATCACAAGTAGAAGCTGGTAGAGGTAGAGAAAGATCAACATGGAGATGGAGCTACGTGGGGAGCTGCGGTAGTGGAGCAAGCCGGCTCCAAAAGGAAGATGGACTACCTAGGACGTGGGGCTGTAGCTAGAAGGGCGGTTGGGACGTGGCATCGGCCCATACCGCGGTGACCCCCGATTGGGACGCACCGACTGTGGATTTTCTCCCTCGCCGATGTTGACCGCGTCTACGCAGAGCATTGTTCCCTTCCCCCAGCTGCGGGATCAGGCCGAATATGTGACCAGCGGTGTGGCCACCGTCGTTCTATGCTTGTGAAGAGAGCAACCCAAGCAAGCAGGCTTGTAGCTTAGGCTCCTGCTAGTGTATATGTAGTGGTTTTCTTTTTCTCTCCATATCAACCATTTTATATTGCGTACGTGTCATTGAAGAGTGAAATGATGGTTGCTTCTTCCGACTAACTTACTGTGTGATTTGACTGCTCCTTTAGTGGCCCCTACACGTACTCCCCCTACATGTATGCAACAGTCACATGTACACATGGATGCAAAAACGCGCACGACGCCCTAATGCATGCATGTCCGAGCACACGATGGAACACACACGGTCACGCTCAAGTGCTCAACCTACACGTGCATGCACACACATACTCAGCCAAGATGAGCTAGTGGCCGTATAAACACCGGAAGATGTATATATTGAGCGCAATGAGCGTATTATGAAGTCCACTAACCGTATTTTTACAAATATACAGTGACAGACAGTGTATTTATCTCGTTTGAAATTAAGCCATATTAACCGGAGAGGAGGCAGTATGGACTAGCATTACTTAATTTGATGTGTCCCGTCAACTTGCCGAACGAGGAGAAGCTTGCAGGACGGGAGAAGCTTGTGCGCGGTGGCTCGCAGGACAAGGAGAAACTTTTGACTAATGTAAGCTCTCCTTCGCTCAGGCGGTGGATGTGCAACAGTTAATTCGGTGTCAGATTGCCAGAAGCATACACTGTACTAGTACTATTATTGTTGCACTTCCCGAAGAGGCGAACAACCAAGTGCAAAGTTTACTAGTACTAGTACTACTACTATAGTCTATAGAGGTATGTACTATACTAGTACCAGGAACCGTATGGAGGAGCGTCTGCACTCTTATTATATTTTTAAAATGTGATAAAGCAATCTTCAACACATTTGGTTCTCTTCGAGGCTTCTCGCATGTGATAATGGAAGTTGATTGCATGGAACACTCGCCACAATTCTCGCTTAATTCTGGCTCATATCCTGTTACAAATAGGAGCGCTCGGTAATATTTCCTCTTTTTTTTGTTACTCAGCATGTAAACAGGTCAGCAAACCTTGCGGCACATCTTTGTGCGAACCGTGCTTGCTGCACTTTGAATGTGGCCGAGAGCTGGCTTGATGAAACACCTCGCTTCCAACTTCTTTTTTTGCGGGGTACCTCGCTTCCTAGTGACCAGTATCTTGGCCGATCGTCCTAAGAATGCTTATATAGGAATAAAGGTCTCTCATTTACCCGCAAAAAAGATTAAGCCATATTAACCGGAAAGGAGGGATTATGGACTAGCACTACTTGTTGGTGTGTCCCGTCAACTCGTAGAACGAGGAGAAGCTTGCGGGACAAGGTGAAGCTTGCTTACGCCTTTTGACTAATGCAACGTACCCTCGCGCGGTGGACATGCATCAGTTCATTCGGTGTCAGATTGCTAGATGCATACACTGTACTAGTACTGAACATGCGGAGTACCATCATTGTTCGACTTCACGACGAGGCGAAGAGCCAAGCGCAAGGTTTAGTAGTACGAGTAGTACTACTACTAGAACCGCATGGTGGAACCTCTGTACTCTTATTTTTTTAATCTTTGATAAAGTACACATTTATTCCGGAGAAGGGCGGAAAATGGCAGCCCAACATGTAATGATGATATCGATCAACCATGCTCGAATATATCTTGGCCTCCGTGCGAGCCCGTCTGTGTGTTCTCGCTCCTCGTCTCTCTCAAGGAACGGCGGGTTGGCCATTTTGCCGTCAATTGAGATCGGTTTTCTCACACTCCGGTCCCACATGTCAGTGATATGCCAAGAGGAGGTGCGTTGACCGACTGGCCATATGCGTACTTGGTTTTGCACCTTCATACTACTCCTCCCTCCGTCATAGTTTACAGGGCGCGCTTCATTATGATGCATTTCTCTCAATGCATTTCCACCCCTAGAGAGACTTTAGACGCGTTTGGTGTAATGCTCAATTAATTAGGGCGTGGTAACCACAATTTTCTCTCGATGTAGTACTATGGAGTGGAGTAAGTGCATGCATGTGTGTACCCGGGGTAGAAGCACTTCATGCATGTGTGTACGCATTATTTCCTCTAGTAATAGACGCCGTGCTATAACTACCAATGCTATTTTTCAGGCCGATTGCTAGTCGCCTTGGTCTTAGAGATTTTCTCTTTTTCTGAAGCGCGCTCTATAAACTGTGATGGATGGAGTAGTATGAGCGGATTCAAAGAAGAGCATATTGATGGTTGCTTCTTCCGAGCAACTTACAATGGGAAAGGTGGGGCTTATGATTTTGCTGCTCATTACTCACTATTAATGTGGCGCAACGACCGGTCTGAGTCTCCCATGCGGCTGTGCACTACCCCCTCGGTTCTTAAATATACTCCGGAGTAATTTTTCTTTCTAGAGATTTCAACGAGTGACTACTCAAATATTTTTCTTTTTAGAGATTCAAATGGACTACTACATAAGGATGTATATAGACATATTTTAGAGTGTAGATTCACTCATTTTTCTCCCTATGTAGTCACTTGTTGAAATCTCTAGAAAGACAAATATTTAGCAATAGAGGGAGTACACATACGAAGCAAAATGAGTGAATCTACACTCTAAAATATGCCCATTTGAAATTTGTAAAAAGACAAATATTTAGGAACGAAGGAGTATAATTTTGTGCATGGCACATGGACCCGGATGCCGAAGAGGCTTCTGGCAATGCTATCAAGATTCCAGCATTTGTTTACATAATTGACGTACTGTACAAATAATTTTCCAGCGACATGAAATTGTACAATGGTGTGAGCTTTCAGCTTTTCTCTCGTGTGTCTTGCCATCGATGCTCTTTCGAAAACAATAAAAAACTAACTTCCTTGCTAATCAGAGCTAATATTTACATCACAACTGAAGACAAAGTTGTGAGAAGGTGTTAACTTAAAATTGATCCATGCTTTCATTGGCAGCAATGTCCCCCCAGCTCTGTCTAAATCAACAAGGCATGTTGGGAAAAAAGTAGCTCTTTGGAGCATGCAACATTCCGATCATTTTGTGTAGTTCCACTAAAATAGATCTGAGCATCCTTGTTCCAAAGATATTAAGTGTGATTATGATAATAGAGGACTGCTGATGAAACAATAAACACACAAATAGAAGTCGGTCACCTTTGTAGTCTCTCTTAAGACTAACTAGTTGGAGAAGATTAGGCTGGGAGTTGGATGAGGAGGATAGAGCAAAACCAATCTCCATTTTTGCAGTCGCACTGAAATGTAGAGACGTTGCCCGTGTGACATTTTTGGTAGAACTGCACAAAACACTCTTAAGAAAAAAGTGATTTGTGCAGTTCACCAAAAGGTCGCAATAGCAACGAGGTGAAATGGATAGCCCTGTTTGCAAAAAAGAGGTAGAAAGGAAACAATTACCGGCCAATAACAGTTGATGACACATGCGACGACAAAAAAGAAGCATATTCCTTGTCCTAAGGGAATATAACAACACGGTTGTGTTTGTCTAAAATGGTGTGAGGACGAGATTGCAATATGGAAAGTATGCCGGACGAGCTACGTTTTGGGAAAAGAACTATGAAAGATCCACATGCAGCGACGTGGGAAGACAGGCAGTGGAGCAAGGCCGGAGGGCATACCTGGAGGTCGTCGGGATGTAACTAGGTGAGCGGCGGCGGGCGGAATCTGCCCATACTACGGCAGCGAGCAGGTGTCATAGGCCCTACCACGCCGGAGTTTGGTTAGAGAGAACGGCGTGTACCGCAGATCAGGACGTGCTACCTCGGCGCCATCGAAAGAAGAAAAGATGCACGTCCCCCCTTTCCTCCGGCGGATGGGATGCGGCCGGATCAGTGACCAACAATGAGAGAGAGGGGCCATCGCAGCCTTGTGTGAGATACTCTGAAGAGAGACAAACCAGGCAGGCAGGCTCCATTGTATATAGTGGAGCGGACTACCTTTTTCTCCATAAAATTGTTTTATATTTTGTGTGCATTCCATTGAGCGATATAACTTTATTTAAAAATAACACGCCAACGCATCAAGTCGAACTTTGTTTCGTGCACGCGTGGTACAAGACCTCCGTAGGTAAACAACCGCTACTCGCGTTCAAATTAGCACGTGGGCTGCCATTTCGTACAGAAATGAGCTCCACCGTGTACCCACACAGGTGTGGCTGGGCACGAAGCGTGAGTACGTGCACGGTGCACCTATTCTCTTCTTGTATACGTACACCACCTACGTGGGGTTGTGTGAGAGAGATACAAACATAGAGAGATAGTATAGTGTGTGGGTTCATGAGAGTTTTTTGGGGTGGGGGTGGGGGGGGGTCAATGAAAAAATGTAACATATGCAATATGTGTGAAATAGAGTCCTGGATATATCATATATATGGAGGGGGAGATCCACGAGAAGAGACTGGAGGTATCATCGGCTTGAGGTGTCCATAGAATCGAAGAGAGGGATGATGTGTGTGTGTGCGCGCGCGATCGATAAAGAGTGCCATCGAATTTGTGTGTGCCCACATCAAAGTTATAGAGTGGCTGGCCTACTAGAACGTGAGAGGGGACAGGTGCAGCTTGTCTCTGTGGCATGGATACCTACCTACAACGCTTGACTATCGGTGTGTGGTGGGGGGAGGGAGGCCTAATTAACTATAGAGGTACAATGGCTGGTATATGTGTGGAGGAGGAGAGAGGCCTACCTCATGTATTAAGGGAGATCGATAGGCATCCATGCATATGTGTAGGAGAGGAATAAGGCTGGGAGAGAGACAGAGCTAGATTGTTGGAAGGGGTGGTAGTGGAGTTTCTTCTAACATATGGTGGGATAGGCTTGCTAGACAACCGGAGGGCATGCCTGCAATATCAATAAGAGAAGGTATGGCTGCCTGTCTGTGCACGTGCGTGTGAGAGACGGGTCAGGAGGCATGCACAAATGATGAGGGGGGCGATATGGCTGTGGTAAGTAGACATAACTACATAGGAAGATCAATCGTCCTTTGTTAGAGAAAGGAGAGACATAACTTGTGAGGTATGTTGATCGATGGGGGGAATAGTTGAAGTCGACCTAGGTATATGTTGGGAGATCGATCGACATACATGCATGTGTGTGTTAGAAGCAAATGAGGCACGGGGAGAAGGATAGAGAGAGAGGGATGCATCTAGGAGGTGGTGCGAGAGTCATACTATATCGAGGGGGAAGGAGTGTGCGAGTACGAGATCGATGAAAAGAGTGGTGGGAGTGAGGCATGGACGGTGATAAGAGAAGAGGGGAAGCTTGTGTTTTGTGCTAGGCACACCTGGCTAGAGAGGCATATAGATCGATGTGTGCCGTAAAGAAGGAGCTGGGGGGCCTACACACACCATTGGTGAACGACCTAAAGTGAAAAGACGAATTTGCACGATGGAGCTAGAGAATGTTGAGGGAGGGTGAGAGGGATGCGGGCGTGTGCATGCACGAGAGAAAGTTAGCGCTAGCTAGCTACAAAGATAAGAGGATTGTGTGGGTGTAAAAGACGAATAGACATCATACTTCATTATAAAAAGCGAATTTAGATATTTGAAGAATTTATCATAGTGTTTTAAACCGATGCATGTGTGAATATATATAATGGTGATACACATGGTGTGGTTATGAACATGTTATACTACATATAATATATTTTATCTCTACTCTTATAAAAATGGAGTTGTTGATGATGGTGTGCCTGCCATCCTGCAATATAGGCCGTCCGATTTATATCTAACGGATAGGAGGGAACTATGGCAATTTTGAAAAAACATACCCACACCCCTGTCCATATTTGCAAATTAGGCCTCCCCTTGATCATGTTGATGTTCTGTGGAACGCATGGGCATCTTGCTAGTACTATGTATAATATATAGAACATTGATCATAATTCGGGCTAATGTGTGGCTTTTGCAGCTCAGGTCTAAATACTTGTCATAATGTAGGGGCCGGGGCACTATACTATATGTGATAAACACGGTGTACACGTATGGAACATGGTTTAGATTATGAATATATAGTTAGTACATCAAATGTACTATTATTTGGAATCAACATCAAGTGTATTCAAAAAATAGAATTTGAGTTCATGTAGTACACATAGTTCATATCTATCTCTATAGTAATCATGTGGTGTGTTATTAAGGTAATACATGAATGATGGTTGAAGTTGGCAACAATCATGATTGTAGATTCTTATTGAAATAAAGAAACGAATTCAAATTCAGTTTGAATTGTAGCGGTAGTATAGACATTTGGAATGCACTAAAATGTTGGTATGAGTAGGTTACATGCATTATACAGCAAGAAAAAAAATTAATTGGACATAACATGGATTCATACTCCCTCCTTCCATCTATATAGGGCATAATACGTTTTTTAAGACCGCCTTTGACTATTGACAAGATTAATAGTACATGACAAGAACAATGTGAAAATTATATCATTGAAAGAACCTTTCACAAACGAATTTAACGGTGTGCTTTGTGTAAGTTGCATGTCATATATTATTGCTCTAATATTTGGTCAAAGTTAGCATCGAAAAACGCATTAGGCCCTATATAGATGGAAGGAGGGAGTAGCTTCGAATAGCATTTTTATAGTAAAACGCGACAAGACTCTCTCTTTGTGTGGTGTGAATATTTTTATTTTTTTTCGTTTTCTTTTTGGTTGAGGGAAGTCCGAATTGATTTGGTATGTACAAGTACAATATTACACGTTAGGCGTGTCCCTAAAATTCAACCCGCGCCTTGTTATATCTCGAAAATTCAGATATCGTGCTCCCAAAACTGACGCCTTCACAACCCGCGCCTTGCTATCCCAAAATTACAACGCGCGCGAAAACTCCCTCCAGCTGCCAAATCCCGACACGCGAAATCCCCCTTCTAACCATGAGCCGAAAGGGCCACTAGTTCAAATCGGTGGGGGTACTTTTGTAACACACCCTACATTTTGGACAAGCGCGTCCCTAAGTCATGGTTCACCCCCTCCCATCGCCTCCTTTTTTCCATTCGAAATCCTAGGCCGCCATAACCTCTCCGCTCCAGCCGCAAAACCCCACCCTCCTCCGTCCGCCACCTCACGCTTCCCAACCGGAGCCTCTTCCCAGACTTTGTCGTCCACCGCAATAGCTCGACGTCCCTCGTCCACCTCCCCGGATGAGGATCCGTCATCCAGCTCGTCGTCCCGCCGGTTCAGCCGCCCCGTCGTCCACCTCCAAGGAGCTGCTCCGACGATCGCCTCGTGTATTGCGGCTGCTCCATCCCCACAGCATCGCCTTAACCTGCTCCACCGGAACCGCAACATCCTCACCGACTCCTCGGACGAAGCCGAGGCCTACTCGGCGCCACCAAAGAGGTTGTACACTCATCGCATGGAACATTCTCCTTAGCTCGACCTCCCGGCGCCGATGGTGCTCCATCCCGCACCCCCATGGAGCGACTATCTTGAAGCCGGTGCCACGGGCAACATCTCCACGACGGCTCTCCCCTGGTGTGAGGCCCTTTCGGCGGCGGCAGCCATACCAGCCGGATCTGCTGCTGCTCTGGCTCTCGCTCGCTCGCTCACGCTGCTGCTGCTGCTCTCCCCCTCGCTCATGCTGCTATTTTTCTCCGATTTAGCTACACTTCAGTCGACTGAATCGACTTTTGGGTCAGTCGATTTTCAGGGGGTGGGGGGCTCGCCGGAGTTAAGGAAGAACCACCAGCAGCGGGGACGGGGGATCACCGGAGAGGTACCCCACTATCTACCTTAGGGTTCAGGGTGGGGGCGGGGGGCGGGGGCCCTATAGGGCTGGCCGAGGCAGCGGCGAACCGGCGGTGGGGAGTTGTTTCGGGGCCGCGAGGCGGCGCTGGGGCCAACGGTTCGGCCTGTGGTGGCTGGCAGCTCAGGGGGTGCGGGTTGAAGATGAACTGCAGGCCCTCCCTAAACTACATGTCAAGTGCCTCTCTGCTACCATTGCATTCAGTTTCGACAGTAACATTCAGATTCCATAGTAAATTTCAGTTTCGACAGTTAAGTTCAGAGTCAACAGTTTTTACCTCATCTGTTGTAGTCAGGTGGTTTTTGGTGATGTAAATTTTGCATCTATTTTACATCATCTATTGGAGATGCTATTAGAATCCCACTTGAGATTGATGATGTCTGTCTTGTGCTGCTTCAGCCTTGACGTCTTACGGCTCACCGAGGCTGCTCCAACGATAGAACGATCCATCACAACAGAGCAGTGCCCTGGACGCCGTCTACAGATTCCTCAGATCTTCCTCCACACCTCCAACAGCCACCTCTGCCTCAACTGCTTCAACGACCAACCCAATGATGATAAGGTCGACACGGCTACGGCAAAGAGGTTGTACACTTGTTGCATCACTTATTACTATACATTCATGTCGATCCATTAGGGCTGTTTTGGTTCGACGGAAAAACATAGCAATCGGGAATTTTCCAATGGCACTCTACTATTCAATTAAAAGGAATGAAGCAAAACATCCACCTGGACCTACTTTTCAAAATCTTATGCATGAAAACAAGACCAAGTGCATTAGTGGCAGAATATCATTCTAACTGTACATGCTGTCATATGGTTTCACTTTATTTTGGCCATGTTTCTTTGCATTTCTCTGCTCTTCCAATTTGTGTAAACCAAACACTCAAGTTGACAGAAATCCTGTGTTTACAAATGCTATGTTTACCATCTGCATTCCTATCCTATTCCGGTGTTTTTCTTATCCCTACGTTTTTAGAATCATGCAAGCCAAATGAGCCCTTACTGAATTACTTCAGTTACAGGTAGGTGTCAAAGGGAACTTTGTGTGGTTTGTCCTGCTCCTGCTGCGACATTGTCCACCTCAACTGAGCTGCTCCATCGACAGAAACATCCACCAAACCAGACATCACGACTCCTGACCGTCTTTCGCCGCCTCAAATCTCCTTCCCTGCTGCCGGCACCCACCGCAACGGCATCACCATCATCGACTCAGTAGATGAACCTGAGGAGTACACGGGTCCACAAGAGAGGTCGCACTCTTTTGTTTCTGCTTATGTTATGCATTGCTTAAAATTACCTGCTACTTTATCGTCCTGTTCACCTCTTGGACTCCAAGTCAGGTCCAAATTAATGTTCAAACTTGAGTTCTAAATTAGTTGTGGGGCACATATCGAGGAAGTAGTGAATAGTATCTCTGTCTAATATCTGGTTCACCTAGGGTATGCCTATGTTATTCATCTTGGGTGGGAAACAAATAGTAAAGCAATCATCATCTCTTTTTATTAAATTAAAGCAATCATCAGCCTGCTATCATTATTTCTGGATCCATCCACTGGTTGTTACCATCACTCTGAATTTCTGCATGCTCTCATTACATAATCTCACCATATTTTTTCGTATGCATGTCAGATATTGTACACAGTCATGCTGAACATGTAGAGAAAAAGAGAAGAGTTTTGCGCGGCAATACAATGTCATGCAGACATCGCTCCATGGTGGGTTCAATGGCAAACCCTCCCCACCCCTCTTTAGATTGTAATCTAGAGGAAGATATATGTTCTGAGGCGGATTCAGACGCCACTGACCACTCCTATTTACCCCCCAAGGTGTTTGATCTACCTTGGCATGATGATGTTAGTCATATCATGCATATGTTGCCTTGCAGTGCCTACTTTTGACATCATATATGTCATCTGCTTAGTTTAGACATGTTCTGTCATGCCATCTATTTAGTTTCTATATCATATATGGGAATTATGCAGTCTCATGTCTTTTAGCCAGCCATAATATACGTGAAATGTGCAATGCCATCCTGTTTAACCAGGCATGATATATTTGAATGATATCTTGCACATCCTTTTCTTCATTACATTTCCATTTGTCGACAATGTTTGTACATTAAACTACTCTTCCTGTGAATCAGCCATTTGGGTGGGAGATTGAAAAATCTGGAGTGAAAAGAAGGCCTTCAGAGCAGACAGTGCTACCCGTCGAATCAGATCTCTTGTTGGGTCCCGATAGCTCCTTAGAGATGGATTCAGAGACAGATGACCAGTCCTATTCCCCCACCGAGGTGTATGCTCTAACTTGGCACGGTTATACTGCTCATATCATGCATATGGTGTCTTGCATTGCATAGTTTAGAGATCATATACACAATATTCAACACCATGTTCTTAGTTCAGACATCATATCTAATGCCCTCTGTTTAGCATAAAAATCACATATGTGAATTAAATGATGCGATCCTGATTACTTAGATAACATGTAGGTGAATTATGCCATGCGATCCTGTTTAGTTATTCATCATATCTTTGAATTATGTTATGCTATGCTATCCAGTTTAGATAGACATCATATATGTGAAATTATATCATGCTATCCATTTTAGTTAAACAATATACATGTCAACTATTTCATGCCCTCTTTTTTCCACACTATCTATTGCATCTGTCTCTCATACAATGTCTGTACATTCAACTATGTTTCCTGTTTATCAGCCATTTGAATTGGAGCGGGTGATGCCAGCATCTAGCGGACTAAAAAGATTGTCTTCAAATAAAATAGTGCTACCTCTTGGTGGAGATAGCAGCCCGGTTGTACATGCACGAGAACCAGCCCTACCACACATAACCCAAACTCTCGCAGATTGTAACCCTACTGCCATGGATAGAGAACCAACTAAAACAGTGCTACCTCTTGGTGGAGATAGCACCCCGGTTGTACATGCACGAGAACAGCCCTACCACAAATAACCCAAACTCTCGCAAATTCTACCCCCTACTGTGATGGACAGAGAACCAGCTTCACCCAATCTAACCCCAACCCCAGCAAATAGTAACCCAGTTCCTGTTGACACAGCACCATCTCCACCATAGAGCTCCCAAACAAGAGCAGTTAGTAAGGCAGCTCCAGTGCCCAAAGGGCCAGTACTACCACGGCGAACCCCAACTCCACCAGTTAGTACGCCTATTCCTGTGGAGGAAGCACAACCAGCTAGTCGTAGTTTAGCATCTATCGCATTTGATGTTGTTAAATCGTATGTGCGTATCTTCCCATCTTGGAAATATTACACTAAAGATGAAGGAAAATGCCAGTTACAGGTGTTTGTCCAGGAGTTATGTGTAAGTAATGTTATTCATGGAAATTACTTTGCTTTGTCCCATACATCGTACCTCCATGATGGTTATAATACAACAAATTTTCCCATTTTTCTCTATAGAGAAGGACCGATTTGGAAACTCGGGATGAGGTAACATGTGCTAATACCTCTGCTATCTTCAAGAATGCTGGGTGGAAGTATCAGAATTACCTGAAGAAAATGTACTTCACCGGCAAAGAAACTCATCAAATTCCCTTACGTTCTCCTGAGACACATTTACTGGACGATGACTGGGAACGCCTTGTTCTGTACTGGTCCCGAACCAAGAATGTGGTAAGGTCTATGAGCTCATTTTCTATTTTTAAGTACTATATTCTTGCGTCTTACTTTACTCTGTTCATGTAGAACAAGTGCCTAAACCTGAAGAACAATTGTTCTAATTTAAGATTCCATTGCTATCATAGTTCAAAAAAGCACTAGGTGTTAATTGTGCGTTTTGCCACCGCCTTGCGCTTTACTGACCAAAGAGCATGCTTATGCGCAGTTATGCACAGATTAAGCGTAGTTATGCACAATGTGTTTCGCCAACGCCTAGAGCCTAGGCGCGCTTAAGTGCTCGCTTTGCTCTTGTATCACTGTATTTGCTCAAACAAACTTATTTTTAAATTGAAGGATCCAACCGAATCACCAATGGCACAGCAGGTATGTTCACGCATGTTTCTTTAACAGGCTTGCTCTTATCAATAGCTCTGTTGATTTCAATTTCAATTGTGTATACAGTTGACTTCTCATATCATGCACATTACTAGCATCACAACAGAGCCAATAGTGTTGCTGTTCATGTAGACCCGTGGTAGCCATCTAAAATCTTGTTGTGCTGTGTAGTTTCCCACGCTTTGTATTCTTTCACTACTGCTTTGTCTTGAACTGATATGATTTGAACCGTGTCTCTATTTTGATTTGGCAAGACAACGCAGTGACCATAGGACATAGATATATGTTTGTTTGATGCTTTTATTATGTACTAGTACTTGGAAATAGAAAACTTGGTAGTTTAATCCTGTCCACCTTACTAATGAACTGGTTCACCGGAATGAGTTTCATATACTAGTACGTGCTAAACCTGTTATGTGTTTGCTTGATTCTTCTTTTAGAATGCTGACAGAATATTGGGGAAGAGTGCCTTATTAAGCAATGGTAAAGGAAGTAATACAGATAAGGTTCAGGATAGTGACACATCCTTGTTGGTCCCCAACAAAGCTGATAAAACAGCTAAGGAAGACTATCTCGAAGATAGTGAGACAACCCCAAAGTCCTGTCTTGGTTTAGTGTTCGAGTTACTGCCACTACCGCTTGAACAAGCTATTCAAACTCACTGGATGAATCAGTTCGGTTTCTTGAGTCTCAAGTACAAGATGAAAGACATCGATCAGCTGTGCTATGACAAGAAGCGGAAGGACTGCGGAAGTCCCTAGAGCATTCAGATGCATACTTTCTGGTGCAACAACAAGCGTTGGAGGATTTTAGCGCCAAACAGGACAAAGCTAATAAGCTTGCTAAGCTTATTGCCAGCATGGTGGATACCATGTTTCTTGAGCACTTCTGAAGTTGTTTCAGTTATGCTCTTGTTTTGCTACCGCATTTATTTGCACTGGTGGCCAATTTTGACGGCCAGTGTATGTAATATGCTGCTTTGTTCCCTATATTTGCACTGGTGGCGAACTTTGATGCCCAGTGGATGTAATATGTGTAATAGCGGTAATAGGCTAGCTTTAATTGCTTGCTTATTTATTTCCTTATTGTCTTGTTTAGTTGTTTGCTTGTAGTCACTGCAGTTCTTTTTCTGTGTTTTTCTAGTGGCCCCAATAACCTATTTTTGGAAACAAGGCCAAAATAATGATGGCAACACACAGACTGTTGTAACCATGGGCCTCCTGCGGGCCGTATGATCCATGGGCCTTCTACGGGCCATAGGATCCATTGGCCTTCTATACGGGCTGTAGGATCCATTGGCCTTCTACGGGCCGTATGATCCATGGGCCTTTTACGGGCCGTAGGATCCATGGGCCTTCTACGGGGCATATCATCATTTCGCTAATCATGGGCCATACTATTCGTGGACAGTACGGGCCGTTAATAGGCCGTATTTGATAACTTTATGAAAAGAGCCCAACAGGTTTTTTGACATGAAAATGGCCCAACGTATTAACAGGCCACAAACGGGCCGACTGTAACCACGGGTTGAATTTGGCCCACAACTAGAAAATGACAGTAACGGGCCGTAAGTAACCGAATGCTAGAAATGAGCCCAAGAATAAATGGGCCCTAAGAAGGCCAAAAGATAACATGGGCTGGAAACGGCCCAACGGAATAATGGGCCGTTAATGGGTATAAAGTGATACACTGTTCATTACGGGCCAGTTGTACCACGGGCCGTTAAGGGGCCGAGGGTTACTAAGGGCCTCATATGGGCCGAAAGACGTCATGGGCCATACATGGGCCGGAAGTAAAAACGGGCTGGAATTATATTGGACGGCCCAGATGACGCTACTGGGCCTAATTCGGATAGGCCGTAAGCAAGCCCTGGGATAGCGGGCTGTAAATGGGCTATATGCGAACAGGTCGTTAGCAGGCTTGCCGTGGGCCAACCCGCCACCTTTTGACCAAGTCAAACGGGCCGGCCTTTTCATAGGAATGGGCCTCTGTTGGGATGTGCCACATGTCAACGTATCATAGGTGCTTTGGGTCCAATGAGTGGATGACATCTGTCCCAACGGTGAGCCGACACTTGTTTCCTCTAGCCAATGATGATTTTACACATGGAAAATCCCCATTGGTCGGGGCAGTTAACGGGTTATCGGATCCAAAACCGGACCCGATAGCTTAACGGCGTTCCGTTATGGTGGATGCCACGTGTCGGTCACCCTTGACGAAAGCACTTCTGTGACACACGATTTATCGTCATGGAAGTAGACACTTCCATGATGATAATTTTGGTAATGTCATGGAACACTTCTACGACAGCACAGGTATGACTATCTTGATTCTGTCATGAATTTGTCATGGATGTACATGCATGATAGAAAATGTGACCTACTATGACAAACACGTATCATCACGGAAGTGTATTTTTTGTAGTGATGGAATGCTCCCTCCGCATTGAGGAGCACACCATGGCCCTGGCAGCAGAAGTACAGGGTGACCTCATCAAGCCAACTATTACATCGGCGGCCAAGTCCTCGGACACTGTCAAACGAGTCCCTACTACCCCACTGTACGACAATCCAGCTCATCAGGAGCTCGATTAGCAATTCGGCCTCCATCTCATCCCCTACCGAATTGTGGCATATGTACCACGCGTACATAATTACGCACTAAAAATAACATGGAAAAGGATGGAGGCATAATAAGGACAATGTCTGAAATACGGCTAGACCCTATCAGGACACTCACATTCCCTTTTTTCTTTTCTGTTTACTTTTCCAGGTTCCTTACAACCCATACCATCCTTTTGACGGTACCAAGGCCTTTTTCCGTGGCCTATCGTGAAAACACCAGTCGATGATCCTCTCGAAGGACAATATACCAAGGAGAAAAGAAGCATAGACGCGTACTAGAGTACTTAAAGGATCCTTAAAGATCTCATCCGCTTTCAGGACGCATGCACAGCTTCCCCTTGTGTTCAGCATGTAAAATAGCCGTGCTGGTTATTGAACTATTTGTATCAATATGTTTCGACGTATCAATCAAACTACAATGGAAACAATTTTTAGCCCAAACCTACGTGGCATTGACTTATCTCTTAACATATGTTTCCCTGTTTTTGTCTGATTGTCATGTACACCTTGGTATGACCTAAATTGCCATGCGCTCTATTAAGCCGCGTACATCTTTTAAATACTAAAACAAATTCCGAACACTTACACAAGTGCAATTCAGCGTCTCGAATATAGCATTATATGCATTGGCTCCGAATCATGTCTTTGGTCAATAGTTGGGTTGCCCGGCTCCTATGCTTGCTACCTTACGTTCCGTCTGATCGGCTAGGGTAGTAAAGGGAGAACTACTGCGATTGTGTTTCCGGTTCACCTGGACAAACACCTCAGTAGAGAAAGCTAAAAACTAACTGTCGTGATGCGGTGAGAGCTGGTCAGCTATTCGGTGACTAAGTATAAATCTCTTGCGATTTTTTTTGCATTACGCGATAGGCCGGCATCCACCCGGCCGGGCATTCACAGCACCAAATTTCGGATAATCAAACAATACTAGGGTTGCGCCCGCACTCCCATTATAAAACTCCTATGGCTAAGTGAGGGTGATAAAGCCGTATAGTCCGATAGCCTGGTTCGCCGCACTAACACCTCCTTCACGGACCAGTATGTCGGGTCAAGTGTGTTTAAGTGTTATCTCGAATCCCGAACACCCCCGTACTACCTACGTGGGGGCTGAAGCTGACGACTGGCCAACTCTTAGATGTCATAAACAGCAGCACATGAGGAGATATTTTAAAGTAAAATAAGCAGCATATCATACATAAGCCTTGTTCCATGATACATGATTGGACAACATAGATACATTCATTCAAAAATGATGTCCTTCGAACATTGGCCCTCTACAATGCGGGATCCTTTCAAGACATCATGAAAGTACTGCTCTAGCGTACGGTGCTCTTTGCCTGCGAGCGGTCCCTCAGTTGCAAGCTTGACATCGTCCATCTTCTCCCAGAGCACCTTGACGCGGGCGAAGGCCATCCGTGCACCTTCGATGCAGATCGACCGCTTCACGGCATCAAGCCAAGGGCAAGCACTAACCATCTGCTTCATGAGACCGAAGTAGCTAATGGGCATGGGTTCGGCGAGCCAGAGACGGATTATCAAATCCCTCATCACCAATTTGGCTACCCTATGTAGTTCGGTCCACTTCTTTAGCTGAACGCTGAGGGGCATGGGATGCTCTGGCGCAAGGTACTGCGACTAGAACAGCTTATCCGTTGAGCTCCCCTCTTTAGCCCAGATGAACTCCGCGGCATCGGCAACACTCCGGGCTAGGTCCGCAAACACTCGTGGAGAACCCCAAATCCGGGTTAGCAAGATATACCTTTTCCTCACAAATTTGCTCTGCATGTTTAAGTCCTTACCCACCGCAATTTGCTTTGCCTCTTGGATTTCCCGGACAGTGCTTTGGGATTCGGCCCGGGCTTCCTGTGCGCTTTGGAGTGCCTTAGCAAGTTCGGAATTTTGCTCTGAACTCTTGCGCTCTAAGGACTCGGATTTGGCTATGGAATCCTTGACCTCTTGCTGGAATTCCTCCACCATCGATTCATGTATAAGGCGGGAGGCTCGTTCCTCCTTCGCCTCCTTCCTGGCCTCGGCCAGCGCACTCTTGAGGGCCTCGATCTCAGACATTTCAACTACAAACATAATTATGAAACTCATTGAGATACTACATCATAGCGAGCATCATTTTAGACGTGTTTCGGTATTACATACCTTGCTTTTCTTATAACTTCCGCCTTAGATCGGATGCTTCGGCAGCATGGGCAGCTGACGGCTGTTTTGTAGCCTGCTTGTTCAAACAGATATGTGCGTTAGTCTCCTGCATGAGCTATTAGATCCTCTGTTTGGTTTTTCTTTCTGAACACCGAACAGAGTCTTAGGGGATACTATCTATACACGGGCATTATTTTATACATCTAAAAAGACACTGTAAGGCACATACCTCAAAGCCTTTTCATAGACTAAACCTTTTCAATTGCCATACCCATAAGGGTACGATGTTCTTCCACAATGGTGGCGCTCTGAAGCGCTCTCACTAGAGTGTCCGGCGCCTCCGCATTGATAGAGGACGCCAGTGTTGTAGGCGCACCCCCTTCTCGCAAAGAGGGTTGCTCGTTTGCTTTCGGAACCGTGCGGGTTTCCGGAGCGACATTTGGTTGGGGGCCAAACTGGACTTGGCCCCCATCTCCAGTCTCCATGGGGGTTGGTTCCCCCATGTTCTTGGCAGCCGAGGTGTCACACCTCGGCACCGTCTTGGAAGCCTCCGGCACCTCTCCCTGTTCTGAAAGGGTCCTTTGGAAGCCTCCCCCATCATGTTCGGACCCAGTGAATTCCCAGTAGAGGAAGATCGCTGGGGGAGGACATGAACCGGACTACAACATGCAATTTAAGCGTGTTATAACTATAAGCCACAAAAGTTGGATATATATATACCTTTGAGTACTTACGATCCAGCCAGGGGCTTCGGCCTGGGGTGCCACTCATCGGCGTCCGACTCAGAGTCATCCGTAAGGGAGGTCCTCCCTTTCTTGGACGCTTCCGCCTCTAGATCAGCGAAAGCTGCCTTCTTCTTCTTCTCCCCTTAGGTGGGGGATTGCTCTCTTCCTCCTCCTCTTCCTCTTTGTCAGGGGAGGAGAGAGTTTCGATGTCTTCGGACACTACGTCCGAGGAACCTTTATGGCGGAGGCCACTCTTGGCCTCCTTTCCCACCTCCTTGGCCTTCTTTTTCGGCACCTATTATGACGCCGGGACCAGCATCCTCATCAATAGAGGAATAGTTGCGTCTTCGGGCGGCGAAGCAGGACAATGAATCCATTCGCTTTCTTTGTCCAACCCTGCAAAATAAAATGGAGGGTTTAGCGTGATCCTTGGACTCACAAAGTAAGGTTATCAAAGAACTTACGGGGGTCGCATCATGGGTGTTGTCGTAGCCGAGGTCTTCGGTTATCTCTGGCCATGATTTCTGGTTCTTGAAGAGCAGCTTCCACATGTCTTCGTGCTTCATGCCGAAGAACCGCTGTAGGGTCCGGGGACCGGCTGGGTTGAACTCCCGCATAAACTCTTGACGCGCTTGACATGGGAGAATCCGACAGAAGAGCATCACCTGGATCACGCTGGCGAGGCTGGTATTTTTATCTACCATGCTCGTGATACGCTTCTGTAGCACCGTTACCTTGTCAGACGACGCGCAACCCAGGCCCTAGTTGATCCAGGATGTCAGCCACATTGGGGGTCCGTACTTGAACTCCGTAGGAGCAGCCCATGTGGAGTCACGGGGCTATGTGACATAGAACCACCCATGTTGCCATCCCTTCACGGTCTCCATGAAGTTGCCCTTGGGCAAGTGACGTTGGGCAGTTTTCTCACCATAGCGCCACCGCAATCCGCGTGCTGGCCATCCACCACTTTCGGCTTCACATTGAAAACCTCGAGCCATAGGCCGAAGTGGGGGGAAACGCGGAGGAATGCCTGGCATACGACGATAAACGCTGAAATGTTGAGGAAAGAATTTGGGGATAGATCATGGAAATCTAGCCCGTAGTAAAACATGAGGCCGCGGATGAAAGAATGAAGGGGAAACCCCGGTCCGTGAAGAAAATGAGGGATAAACACTACCTTCTCGCCGGGCTTTGGAGTGGTGATGACCTGTTTTTTGGCCGGGAGCCGATGGGCGATCTCCTTGGCCAGATACCCCGCTTTCGAAGTTCCTTGATGTTTTTCTCCGTGACAGAGGAATCCGCCCACTTGCCCTGCGCTTCAGATCTGGACATGGCTGGAGTACTTTCTAGGAACGGAGAGGATTGAAGCTTGGGCGCTAGAGCTTGAGGGCGGATGGGCTGAGGAAGGGGAAGGCGTGGGGTAAAAGGGGGAATCTTATCTCCTTATAAAGGCAGTGAATATCATGTGTCCCCCACGAGCCTTAAAACTCGCCTATTTCCAAGGGGTCGTGCGAAACGGCATGGTTGGGTTTCCCAAGCCCATATTGATGAGAATCCCGTAATAAGGGGGCACGATCTCTACTTTGACAGGACGTGTCGTCGGTGGCTGTGTCTCGAAACATGAAACGGGAAGCTGAAGAACGATTTGAAATAATAAAATGGCTCGACCTAACGTCTCAGCAGTAAAATCTTCAAAGGACAGAACTTATCTGTATTCTGCCCTTGTAATTCAGAAGTATGGCTGTTGTACCGAGCCAGATATAGTACTGGTGATCAACTACTTTGAAGTATTCTGAGGAGGAACCCACCTTGCAATGCCGAAGCCAACACATCGACATTGAAGACTGGTTCAGGGGCTACTAAGGGAGTCCAGGATTATGGGGTCCTCGGGCGTCCGGGCTATGTGTTATGGGCCGGACTAATGGGCGATGGAGATACAAGACAGAGGACTTTCCCCGTGTCTGGATGGGACTCTCCTTGGTGTGGAAGGCAAGCTTAGCGTGCGGATATGAAGATTCCTTTCTCTATAAACCGACTCTGTACAAACCCTAGCCCCCTCGGGTGTCTATATAAACCGGAGGGTTTAGTCCGTAGAGGCAATCATAATCATATAGGCTAGACATCTAGGGTTTAGCCATTACGATCTTGTGGTAGATCAACTCTTGTAACCCCTATATTCATCAAAGTCAATCAAGCAGGATGTAGGGTATTACCTCCATCAAGAGGGCCCGAACCTGGGTAAACATCGTGTCCCCTGTCTCCTATTACCTTCAATCCTTAGAAGCACAGTTTGGGATCCCCTACCCGAGATATGTCGGTTTCGACACCGATAGTTGTGTGTCCAATTAGAGGACATTTGAGTATTCTAAGATATTTAGCTCACACCGCAACTTGCAAAACCTTTACTCATTAAGGGGTTTGTGAAGATATCTGCTAATTGCTCTTCAGTGTTGACGTGAATGATATCAATATCTTGCTTCATGACATGATCTCTAAGAAAGTGATGACAAATATGAATGTGCTTTGTCTTAGAGTGCTGAACTGGGTTGTTGGCAATCTTGATGGCACTTTCATTGTCACAGTAAAGTGGCACATGCTTCAGGTGGATGCCATAGTCCTTGAGAGTTTGCTTCATCCATAGAAGCTGAGCGCAGCAAGATCCAGCAGTAATGTATTCGGATTCAGCAGTGGAGAGATACACAGTTCTGCTTCTTTGAAGACCAACAGACAAGAGATCGTCCAAGAAAGTGACATGTGCCTGATGTGGACTTGCGATTGACCTTATCACCAGCATAATCAGCATCTCAGAATCCAACTAGATCAAACTCTGAGCCCTTGGGATACTATAATCCTGGTGTTGGGATGTAAGCCAAATATCAAAGAATTCGCTTCAAAGGTAAGTGATGTGATTCCTTTGGTGCCGCCTGGAATCGGGCACACATGTAAACACTAAGCATTATATCTGGCCTAGATGCACATAAGTAGAGTAAGGAACCAATCATGGAGCAGTATACCTTTTGGTCGAACTCTTTACCATTGTTGTCGGGGCCCAGATGACTTTTGGTTGGCATTGGCGTCATGTACCCTTTGCAGTCTTGCATTCCAAACTTCTTCAGGCAGTCTTTGAGGTATTTTTCTTGTGATATGAAGATGCCATTACTCTGCTGACGGATTTGAAGACCAAGGAAGAATTTCAGCTCATCATTGACATATGATATTGCTCTTGCATCATATGCCCAAACTCATCACTGTATCTTTTGTCAGTGTAGCTGAAGATAATGTCATCCTCATAGATTTGGCATACAAACAGTTCACCATCATATGTCTTGTAAAAAGAGTGGGATCTAGTGAACTAGGTTTGAAGCCTTTTCTCTTCACTAAGTCTTTGAGTGTGTCATACCAAGCGCGAGGTGCTTGTTTGAGGCCATACAGTGCCTTGTTGAGCTTGTATACCATGTTAGGATGCTTTGGGTGTTCAAAACTAGGTGGTTGTGCAACATACACTTCTTCTTCAATTTTTCCGTTGAGAAAGGCACTTTTCACATCCATTTGATATAGAAGAATGTTGTTGTGGTTGGCATAGGCAAGTAGTATGTGAATGGCTTCAAGCCTGGCCACAGGAGCAAATGTTTCATCAAAGCCATTCCCTTCAACTTGTCTGTAACCTTGAGCAACGAGACGAGCCTTGTTTCTGACAACTTGACCATGCTCATCTTGTTTGTTGTGATAGATCCATTTGGTACTGATGATATTGTGCTTACGAGGATCTGGACGCTTTAGAAGCTCCCACACATTGTTCAGCTCGAACTGTTGAAGCTCCTCTTGCATAGCTTGAATCCATTCAGGTTCCATGAAGGCTTCGTCAACTTTCTTGGGTTCTGATATTGAGACAAATGCAAAGTGCCCATAGAAATTTTCTAGCTGTGTGCTCTTGAACGAGTGAGGGGACCAGGTGCATTAATGCTATCAATTATCTTCTCAATATGTACTTCATTTGCAACACGAGGATGAACTGGACAAAGATTCTTCCCTTGCTGATCATTGTCTTAATCTTCAGCATTGGCTTCAGGCTGAGCTGTGTCTTCGGGCTGATTAGGTGCAGAAATGATGATTTCCTCTTCAGCTTGTGCCTCTGAAGGTATGATTTCTCCAGTACCCATTAGCTTGATAGATTCACTTGGTGTAGCTTCGTCTAGCACATTTGGCAAGTGCTCTCATCAAAACGCACATCCACAGTTTCAACCACTTTGTAGTGAAAGAGGTTGAAGACTCTATAGGAGTGTGAATCCTTTCTGTAGCCAAGCATAAATCCTTCAGGTGCTTTCAGTGCAAATTTTGAAGTGTGATGCGGATCTTTGATCCAGCACCTAGCACCAAATACTCTGAAATAGCTGACGTTTTCCTTCTTACCAGTCAGGAGCTCATATGATGTCTTCTTTAGGAACTTGTGAAGATAAACATGGTTGATGACATGGCATGCAGTATCAATAGCTGCAGGCCAGAATTTCCTTGGAGTCTTGTACTCATCAAGCATCATCTGTGCCATCTCAATGAGGGTTCTGTTCTTGCACTCCACAATCCCATTCTGCCGAGGTATGTATGGAGCCGAGAACTCATGTGTGATGCCCAATATATCAAGATAAGTGTCGAGGTCGGTGTTCTTGAATTCAGTGCCCTTATCACTTTGGATGTGCTTGATCTTGATGCCATAGTTGGTCATGGCACGATTGGCGAATCGTCTGAAGACATCCTGCACTTCAGTCTTGTAGAGGATTATGTGCACCCATGTATATCTTGATTAATCATCAATAATGATGAAGCCATAGAGGCAAGCAGTGGTAGTAAGGGTAGAACAGTGAGTAGGGCCGAATAAGTCCATGCGAAGCAGCTCGAAGGGACATGTCGTTGTCATGATTGTCTTCGAGGGATGCTTGGCCCGAGTCATCTTTCCAGCTTCGCAGGCACCACATAGATGATCCTTCTTGAACCTGATGCCCTCGATGCCTATGACATGCTTCTTCTTCGTGTGAGTGTGTAAGTTCCTCATGCCCGCATGCCCTAGCCTCCGATGCCAAAGCCAGCACTCTAAAGCTTTTGCTAGAATACATACGGCAAACTGTGGTCCTACTGAGAAATCCTACCATGTACAGATCATCCTTTCGATACCCTTGGAAGACTAGAGATTTGTCAGATTCCATAAGCAGAAGGTAACGATATTTTCCAAATATCACAATCATGTTCAAATCACAAAGCATTGAGACAGACATTAAGTTGAAACCAAGGGATTCAACAAGTAACACTTTTTCCATGTGATGATCCTTTGAGATTGCAACTCTACCTAGGCCCAATACCTTGCTTTTACCAGTGTCAGCAAATGTGATGTGACTTTTGTCAAACAGGTGTAGGGTTGAATCCATAAGAAGACTTCGATCACCACTCATGTGGTTAGTGCATCCACTATCCATAATCCACACAGAAGCCTTTGGTGTCATACCCTACAGTGCAGTTTGGGGGATAGGCTTCACCAAGGGAAATGTGAAACATAAACATTTGACGAACAAGCATATTATCAAAGTTCAGATCCTTGTTAGGGTAGATAGGATGCTTTCCTAGAAATCCTGGGACGAAATACATAGTAAGACCATTCTGACATTTTATCTTGCATCCCACAAGATATTTTAGGTCCCCAGCATAAGCATCAGAAGTCTTTGATTTCTGGCTGGAGACCTTTCCCTGCAAAAGAGAGTTAATTCTTCTTAACCACCCACATCTTCAGGGGTGGCTTAGAAGCAATGAGTCTAAGTGCATCATCTGAGAACTTTGGCTTTCGATCCCTAGCAAATAGTCTTGCAGGAGGTGAATAATACTCACAAGAATAGGTAGAAAAGTTCTTGGTCTTATGAACATAGCGGTTTGATGAAGCATGCTCATATTCATAAGTCTGAGTATGGTTTCCCTACAAAACATTGGCGTTAGGGTGACTCTGATGAGTCCTCTGTCCGTATGAAGCCTTTGGACCATGTGAAGCCTTAGGTCTGGGGTTTGTCTTCTTCCCATGTGGTGTCATGTTGACATTCATAAGAAGCTTCTCAAGACAACTTTTGGGCACCCAGATCTTCTTCAAAGGTGACCCATTCCTGCAGTTAGTACCAATATACCTGGCAAACACTTCACCATTCCGATTCTTAAACAGTTTATAGTTTGCATCAAAGGATTCATCAATGATAATCGGGTTAGCACAAGTGAAGCCAGACAAGGTAGATGGATCCACTGAAGGACCCTTGGCAGCAACCCATGTGGTTTTGGGGTACTGCTCAGGCTTCCATTATGAACCATCAATGTTCATTTTCCTCTCGAACCCAACACCCTCTTTTCTATGGTTTTGGTCCAGAATCTATTTCTTGAGGACATCGCATAGAGTCTGATGCCCTTTAAGGCTTTTGTACATCCCTGTTTCAAGCAATGTCTTCAACCTAGCATTCTCATCAGCAATGGTAGTGGTATCCTCAGAAGAGGGGTTAGTTACCACATCAGCAGTTGAAGATATAGCAATAGTAGTAGTAGTAGAACATTCAGCAACAGAGACAACATTATCATGCTCAAGACATTTTAAACATGGTGGCTCAAGGTCTTCCTGAGCGGTACTGATCTATTGAGCGCGAAGTGGCTTGTTCTCCTTTTGAAGATCTTCATGAGACGCTCTCTGGTTCTCAAGTTCTTGCTTCCTTTGAAGATAATCATAAGAAAGCTTCTCATGAGTAGCTGAGAGAGTTTCATGATGACTTTCAAGTTCTTTGTACTTAACATGGAGATTTTTAATGTCTTCTATTAAGGACCGAGTTCGAGTAATTTCCGCGTCCAACGGGTCATCGCTTTTGTCTAGCAACTTATGAATGTGGTCCATAGCATTTTGTTGTTAAGTTGCAATCTTAGCATCTGTTTTGTAGCTATGTATAGATTCACATTGAGAGCCATCTTCACTGGATGTTTGAAAGTAAGCATCGCATGAGTTTACCTTGGCACCACGTGCAATGAAGCAGTATGTAGGAGCAGAGTCATCCTCATCATCAGCATCGGCATTGGCGACGATGTCATTATCTTTGGTGTTGAAGATGGACTTGGCAACATATGCAGAAGCTAGAGCCAGGCTTGCCACGCCTGAGTCGGACTCCTCCTCTGACTCCACCTCCGCTTCCTCAGAAGCAGACTCCTCCTCCGAATCCATCGCCTTGCCAACAAACGCAAGAGCCTTGCTTGATGAGCTCTTCTTGTATGATGAAGACTTTGAGGATTTCTTCTTCTTCTTGTCATCAAAATCATATTCCTTGCTCTTCTTCTTCTTCTTGGTCTCATTATCCCATTGAGGACACTCTGAGATGCAGTGACCAGGTTTCTTGCATTTGTGGCATGTTCTTTTCTTGTAGTCACGAGAGGAAGCTTCATCATTTCTTGAGCTAGATCTTGAAGACTTTCTGAAACCTTTCTTCTTGGAGAATTTCTGGAACTTCTTCACGAGCATAGCTAGCTCCTTTCCAATGTGTTCAGGATCCCCATAACTGCAATCAGATTCTTCTTCAGATGAGGACACAACTTTTGCCTTCAAAGCCCGGGTTCGGCCATAGTTGGGGCCATAGATATCTCTCTTCTCAGATAACTAGAACTCATGTGTGTTAAGCCTCTCATGTATGTCAGACGGATCAAGAGTCTTGAAGTCAGGACATTCTTGAATCATCAGGGCCGGGGTGTCGAATGAGTTGTCAAGAGATCTCAGGAGCTTCTTGATGATTTCATGCTTGGTGATCTCAGTGACGCCAAGTGTGCGAAGCTCATTTGTGATATCAGTGAGGCAATCAAATGTGAGTTGGACATCCTCATTGTCGTTTCTCTTCAATCAGTTGAAGAGGTTCCGAAGAACATCAATCCTTGAATCTCTCTGTGTTGAGACGCCTTTGTTGACCTTGGAGAGCCAGTCCTAGACTAGCTTCGCAGTTTCCAGTGCACTCACAAGGCCATACTGTCCTTTGGTCAGATGACCATAGATGATGTTCTTGGCAGTTGAATCTAGTTGAATGAACCTCTTGACATCAACAGCGGTGACACCTTCACCGACCTTGGGAATGCCATTCTTGATGACATACCAGAGGTCAACGTCAATAGCTTCGAGATGCATACACATCTTGTTCTTCCAATAGGGGTAATTAGTGCCATCGAAGACTGGGCACGCATTGAAGACTTTGATTATCCCTGTGGTCGACATAGCTAAAACTCCAGGTGGTTAAACCGAATCACACAGAACAAGGGAGCACCTCGCTCTGATACCAATTGAAAGTTCTAGTTATCGACTAGAGGGGGTGAATAGGTGATTTTTACGGAAGTCTTCAAAACACGAGGTCTTTGAAGACAAAGAGTAGAAATGAGCCTATTGATATGCAGTGGAAGGTAGACTATACTAGATAGGCCATAGTCAATTAAGCAATGAAGTGAAAGCACGAAGACTATCAATAGCTAGGTAGTATGGATCAGGATGGAAGACAGTATGAAACCAAAAAATTAATAGTCTTCACTCAGTGAAGTCAATCAACACAGACAGGCAGTCAATGACTTCATGAAGAAAAACTATAAAGTAAAGGAAGTGAAGGATATAACCAGTTGCTTGGTGAAGACAAGGATTTGGTAGACCAGTTCCAGTTGTTGTGACAATTGTACATCTGGTTAGGGAGGCTGAGATTTAACTCAGAAGACCGTGTCTTCACCTTATTCCCCTTGAGCTAAGGACACCCAGTCCTCGCCCAATCACTCTGGTAAGTCTTCAAGGTAGACTTCCAAACCTTCACATACTTCGTTCACCGGCAATCCACAATGGCTCTTGGATGCTCAGAACGCGATGCCTAACTGGTTGGAGGATTCATAGTCCACAAGTGTAACAAGTCTTCAGGTCACGCAGGCAGAAAGACTTCAGTGATGCCTAACACTCTTTTCTCTGGGTATTTAGGGCTTTGTCCTCGCAAGGATCTCTCTCTCAAATGCTTCGGAGGTGGGTTGCTCTCAAACGACAAAAGTCGTGTGCTAACTTTGAGCAGACACCAATTTATGGTGTAGGGGGTGAGATATTTATAGCCAGGAGGCAACCCGGCCCGATTTGTATGAAATGACCCTAGGTCACTAAGAAACCAACACATGTCCAACGGTCAGATTTCAAACATATGCGGCAGCTTGACTTGGGCTACAAGTAAAGCTGACTCATCCGTCTTTGGATAAGATTTCCTCTCATTGTCTTCGCTCGAAGACATAGGATTTGGTTGAGCATCACTTTAGTCACTCTAGCTTTGTTCACATGGACCCCACTTAACAGTACGGTGGTTCCTATGACTCAACAAAGAAGAAAAGTAAACTATAAAACAACTATGTCTTTGCGCTCCATAGTCCTCATATGAATGTCTTCTCATGTCATAATCTTCATCATGAATGTCTTCACGTACCACCATTGTCTTCAATGTTTTCACACATTTTTAGGGCTCATCTCTGGTAGGTAAACCGAATCAATAAGGGACTACTACCTGTGTTATCCTGCAATTCTCACAAACACATTAGTCCCTCAACCAAGTTTGTCGTCAATACTCCAAAACCAACTAGGGGTGGCACTAGATGCACTTACAATAATGAGATGGGTGCTCATGTGTATGTTATAGGGAAGGAATTGTATAGGTGGTAGTCTTATGATGGTGACCCAATCTTTCGATGAGAGTGAGGATAAGTATCGACTTGGTTGATTTTGACGTTGACGATCCAGCTATATCATACCCAGTGATACAAATTGACAATCGTTACTAAACAAATCTTTGATGGACGATGATCTTGTCTTATGCACAAAATCAACCTGAATAACAAGACGAAGTTCCTCCAAGCAACCGAAGAATCGACTAGAACTAAGATAATGCAATCGTAATTGCCAGTACGAATTAATTAAGGATAATGGTGCAGTTGCTGGTACTGAACAAAAGGCAGTGGTCCTACACACAACCCGCAAATGCAAATTATAGCGAAAACAAAACAATATGTGCACAAGAATGCGAGTTCTGACCTAGAAAAGGGTTGTAGCCTTATTTATATCTATAGAATATATTACTATATATTTTTAGTTGCATAGTTATATCTATATCTATTCCACTCCCTCCATTTGTAATTTACTCCGCACATATATATAGCTTCGACTGCAGCCAAATTTTATAAAGCTTGACTGAATTTGGTGAAAAAAACATGAACATTTACACTAACAAATTTACACGATGTGGAAATAAAAGCAATGATGAATCAAATGATATATATTTGATGGTGTATATGTTAATACTTTTTCCTTTAAATTGTTGAAAGTATACAAAGTTTGACTTTAGAGAAACCCAAGATGTGGTATATGTATTATACATTCCATATTCATTAATTTTCTGGAGGCAATGCGTGTATTTGCACGTACACGATATAAACCGTTGATTGATGTTGATCCAATGGTCCAGGTGGCTGGGATTTGGATCTACTATAAGTAGCCATACACATTCTTCTCAAACGAGCAGCATGACAGTGTGATCGATCCACACAAGAAGCTGTAAATAAGACCTCCAGAGGTTCCACGTGGCTTCATGGGTGCCCCAACATCATATTATTCATACTATGTTGACTGAAATAAAAATAAATCACCCAAAACAAGATCTTTCCGTTTTTTGTTACTACGATGTTGTGTCGTGCACATACCTAGTTGTATAGTGGTAGTAGTAGTAGTACAAACTTCGTAGTAGGAGTAGTACGGAGTGCTCCTACTCTATCAACGAGTTCCATCTGACACCAAATTTCTTGGCTTCCGTGCTACAGCTAGATCTTCCCCTCCTCGTTTCTGTTTTTCAATGCAGCGGGAGGGGTGCGGTTTGTCGATAGTAAATTTGCTCAACTACGGTTCCACATCAAAGTGAAAATACTAGGCAACACGCCTTCCCTAGCTGTGTGGCGTGCCGGACGGGCCATGGAGTACTCCTGATTCCCAGGTGTGTGGAGGTGCGACGTGAACATGGAAGGCCTTTTCCTTTTACTAGCAATGTGCCCGTGCATTGCAACGGATCCAGAGTAGAATAATACTTGTTCACAAATGTCGGTGCAACAAACCCTGGGTTTGTTGCCCAAACTGTGCACAGGCATGGGAACAAGGATGAACCACCAGCCCAGATTGGAGTGAAAGAACCCCAAGGATTTGAAGGACCAACATGCAGATTAGAAGGACCAAGATCAAACCAGAGAAGCAGGATATCGTCAAGAGAAAAGCCTCCCTTGCCGGGCAGGCGGGCCCAGCAAGGGGCGAGTCCACCCCCAAAAACAGACGACCAAAGCACCCCGGCAGGGCCTGCCGGGGCTCACTAAGGCAACTCCACCTCACCAACCACTCTGCCACGACCCACATCGTTGATCAGTGCGGTGTCAAGCCACAACGTGATTAAGTGGTAGCCATTCGCCACATGAAAACTTTCTACAAGAGAAACCCACAGACGACACCAGTCCTGTGACATGTCAAGCGAGCAGACGCGAAGCTGGCAAGATAGCCCGGCAAGCCTTGTCGGCCAACCAAGGATGTGACATTGAGTGGTGCATTTAATGTGCCATGTCAGCCCACAGAGTTAGGTATGATAGGACTATTTGCTATCTTATAAGTGCATAATGACTACTTTGCCACTGTGGTAACCCCTTAATCCAAAAAAGGAGGCCCATGGCAACCATAGATAGGGTTAGAAGGTCGGACTACTTACAACCCCATACGCGCGTAGTCGCTGCTGCCCTGAGGCAACCCCTGCCGGGCAAGTGTACTATGCTCCGCCACCGCCTTTCCACCATCAATCCACCAAAGCAGGAGTAGGGTTTTATGCCTCGTGGCGGCCCGAACTTGGGTAAAATTGCCTGTGTGATCTCTGCCGTGCTGCCCCACGCTAGTCTGCTCTTTGTGCAATGCGTCGTCCCCCTGCCAAACCAACAAGGGGCCTCTTGGTCCCATCGGTGGCCTTGGTTTCCCGCGACATATTTGGTGCGCTAGGTAGGGGCTCGCTTGCGTGAAACTGAAGGCGTGTGCAGCGCATCATCTTCATCACCATCTTCATCATCAACGACGCCATTGACTATGGCGCCTAAGAAGAAACCCGGTCCTTCGGCTCACCCATCGACCTCGAAGGCTCCACCGCCCGCGGCCTCCAATGCTGTGGGGGGTGCGGAGACACGCGAGGATGCGGACACTGCTGGGGACGTGGTCGGAGCAGGCGGCACCGTCACCACTTCGCCGTGGCCGACGCAGGAACCGGAGGCATCGGAGGAGAGCAGCATCAGCAACACCCCGACGACCATGCTCTAGAAGGTACGAGCGAAAGGGTTACTCCATCTGTGCCCCTTTCCCTCGCCAACGAGCACAGCCGCGGCAACGGCACGCGGACCGGGGCGAATCGCCGCCCTCCAGCCATTCCCACCATGGGTGCGGTTGTAGCGCGTGCACCTCCCCCGAACAGGTCGACCAAGCTGCTATGCTCGACGGAGCCACAGACCCTCGAATGCCTCCACCGCGCCACATCCAAGCGATCACCTCACGGCGGCAGCGGGTGGGGGCAGTGCCGCTGCCGCTGGCACCATCAGGAGCCAAGTGACGGTGCGATCGACTTCATCATTGCCCATACCAAGTATGGCTTTGGAGGCCATGGCGCAGGCTCAGCTGGACGAGTAGATGGACGAGTGGTGTCCCACCATCCAAAGCCAGCTCGGTTTCGTCAAAGCTGGGGGCTCACGGCGGGCTGCCCTTCCATGGCCTCCCCAAGCGACAACAACGGCTCATGCTGCTGGCCGTACGGAAGGCATCGTCCCCACAGGGCAGTCCCCGCATGGCAGCCAGCGTGAGCATGACAGAATCAAGACCACAACAACGTCTCGATGGCCTCTTATGACCCTCGATCATGTCTAGGCCAATGGTGAGCCCTGGAGGATGGGCAAAGAGGAGACACGTGTGTCGCCATCGAGCAACGCCGTGACGACCTCCGCCAGACCGACTGGTACGACGGCCCTGACGTTGACGAACCCGCGCTCGGCATTGGCGGGTGCCTACCTTTCGAGGTTGGCTTCCCTGCCTTTATTTGCGAGCTACAACAAGTCTATTGGCCGTCCGTTTGCATGTTCAAGCCAGAGATACCCGAGAAGTACGAGAGAAGGTTGAACCCGGCATAGTTCTTGAGCATCTACACCATCATTGTTTAGGCTGCTGGGGGGAAGAGATGAGAAGGTGTTTGCCAACTACTTCCCTTTGGCCCTCAAGTACAATGTGAGGTCTTGGCTGATGCACCTACTAGAGAACTCCATTTCGTTGTGGGCTGACCTGTGCCATGAGTTCATTGGCGCCTTCACTGGTGGCCATCAAGAACCCGACAGGCCCAGCGACTTGCAGCTTCACCAATGGAAGGAAGGAGAAACCCTCCGTAAGTATTTACAGAGATTCAGCAAAGTTCATAGAAATATCCCAAATATCCATATGGCAGCCGTGATAGCTGCCTTCCAGTCCAATGTGCACAACAGTCGTATTCGTTCCAAGATGAATGTATGGTTTCCCAAGACTATGAAGGAGCTTTACACCCTGGTAGATAAGTGTGCTCGGATGGAGGAGTGAAGGAAGTTGCCCGGAGATGAAGATTGCACCAATATTGATTCAGAGGATGAGGATGAATCAACTAGTCAGAGGAAGAGCAAGAAGTGTAGTAAGAAGCGGAGGGACAAAGCGGTAATGACTGTTGAAGGATCAGGTACGCCTAGTACCGGTAAGAAGGCCAAAGCTGAGGCCCCCGACACGGAAGTTGTCGTGTGCACTAACTGCCGAGAAGCCGCTGCCGTCGAGAAAGCTGGGCAAGGTGATGGGATGTACTGCAAGACTCATCGGACCAAGGGCCACGACCTTCAAGAGTGTTATCAAGTTGAGCATCTTATCAAGAAGTAGAGAGTAGAGTATGCGAAGTGTGATAATGAAAAAGGTCAGAATGTTGCTGGCGGTAAGGGTCGAGGCTGTGATGTAAATCGCCCCGGCAAACCCTTTCAGAACCAAGGAAAGCCCGCCAAAGGTCAAGAGAAGGAAAGTTGCGACGATGAGAGTGATGGAGGGGATGAAGAGGAAACCAGTGACCACGAGTTTCAGAGGGCCACGAAGGCCCTGTGCGTTGACGGAGGTGCATCTATGCACACTTCTCACCGCCAGCTCAAACGGTGGGCACGAGAAGTCAATGTCTTGGAACGAGCGCCAGAGGCCCGAAAGCCTCTCAAATGGTCCCGCACGCCCATCATCTTTGACGAAGAGGACAATCCTAGCCGTACCATGGCGGTAGGATCTTTGCCATTGTTGGTCTCCCCAACAATTCGCAACCTCAAGGTCACAAAGATGCTGGTGGATGGCGGGGCCGGATTGAATCCGATTTCCCCAGTAGTTATCAGTAGATTTCAGATAGGAGAGGAAGAGCTAGAGGTTACCGGCACGTTTCAAGGATTTAATCCCAGCAGGAGCCATCCTAAGGGAAATATCATGCTGCCGGTAACGTTTGGGGGAGAGCTAAACTACCGGACTGAGAGGATTGTGGTTGATGTGGTTGATCTCCCCCTACCGTACAATGGGATTCTTGGACGCCCGACCCTGGCTAAGTTCATGGCAGCATCCTACTATGCCTACAACACCTTGAAGATGCCTGGGCCACTAGGGGTCATCACCATCCCATCAGATGAGAAGGATGCAATCATTTGCATGGACAAGATGTGCCGGGACGCGGTCATGGTAGTGGCAGCTCCCGCCAAGGAAAGTAAAGGAAAAAAGAGAGATTGTAGGAACTTCGGCAAAGAGTCCGGGAAGCGTGCCCCCACCGAGTGCACGACACCCGTTGACGACGTGCCAAAGTGTTCTAACAACAAGAGATCCAAGGTTGCTGCACCCTAAGTAAAGAAGGTCCCGGCAAGGCTGGCTGGCGTTGATGGTACTTTCACTATCAGCGCTACCCTTGATGACAAATAGGAAAGCGTGCTCGTTGCCTTCCTACGGGCGAATATCGATGTGTTTGCATGGCAACCATCTGATATCCCCGGTGTTCCTAGGGAGGTAATCGAGCACCACCTTATTGTCTACCCACATGCCCGACCTGTCAAGAAGAAAGTCCGGAAGCAGGCCTTGGAGAGGCAGCAGTTCATTGCAGAAGAGATCGAGAAACTTGAGGCAGTTGGTTTGGTCAGAGGAGCACTGCATCCCACGTGGTTGGCAAATCCAGTGGTAGTCCGGAAGGCAAACGGGAAGTGGAGGCTTTGCATAGATTTCACATATCTCAACAAGGATTGCCCAAAAGACCCATTTCCCTTGCCGCGTATCGGTCAGATTGTGGATTCCACTTCATGTTGTGATTTTCTCTCCTTTCTGGATGCGTATTCTGGGTATCACCAAATCTTCATGTCCAAGGAAGATGAAGAGAAGATGTCGTTCATCACTCCTTGTGGTATGTAGTACTTTGTCCACATGCAGTTTGGATTGAAGAGTTTCGGGTCCACTTTTGCAAGGGTAATCCAGATTGGTTTTGAGGCACAGTTACACAGAAACATAGAAGCTTATATGGATGATATTGTGGTCCATAACAAGGATAAGGCCACCCTTATTCAGGATTTGGAGGAAACATTTGATAATCTGCGTAAGATCAATCTGAAGCTCAACCCGGAGAAGTGTGTGTTTGGTGTTCCCTCCGGCAAGTTTCTTGGGTTCTTCGTATCCCATCGTGGGATCGAAGCCAACCCCACAAGATTAAGGCCATTGAGAAAATCCAAATGCCAAGGACAGTTAAGGATGTGAGGGCCTGACATGATGTGTTGTCGCGCTAAGAAAATTCATCTCCAAGTCTACTGAGCGCGCCCTGCCGTTCTTCAAGATTTTGAAGAAGGCCGGTCCTATGAAGTGGACTCCAGAAGCAGATGCAGCTTTGCAAGAGGTGAAGGCCTACTTGTCCTCTGTGCCTACCTTGGTTGCTCCCAAGCCCCACACTTGTACGCATTGGTCCTAAAAAATGGTTTTTAACCCCTTTCCGTGACGGCATTTGGAACCGTCGCCAAGTGAGTGTGGGCAATACGGGGGTCCTTCCCACACGGCCCAGAAACCATCGGGGATAGGGAGCCTTGATGCATACAGTTGTCCCTATATAACCGTTTACGATATCTCGAATATCCCAAACGCTTCATCCTTGCGAGTCGTTTGTGCTCGCATTGCCATCACAGTCGGACTTTTGTGGTTTTACATAAAACCAGGCAGATTCTAGGCATGGGAGCTTTCCAGGCAGATTTTAGGCAGATCCCAGGCACGGGAGATTTACGATGCCTAGCACATCACAAACAGTTCATGATTATAAACCGTGTATGATAGGTAGACAATCACACACATTTAGTTTTCCCGCACTGTATGTGATAGTGTCTGACATTACACATGCTTTGCAAACGGCAACTGTGTGCATGCAATTAATGCATTGTTCGATTCACAGGTACATATGTTTAAGAATTACAAAAGCACTAAACAAAGAATGATGTACCAAGGTTCTATACTTGTACTATTACAGATGGTAAAGAAAGAGGCGATAGACATTCCAGTTGCCGAACAAGGTGAAGCACAATGGCCCTATTGTGCTCTCCTGGATGCAGAAGGCATGCAGGACTCTAGTCCAACCCCTTGTGATGGTCAGCCGCCAATCATGTAGTTTGAGAGGTCATCTTGAGTAAACTGCTTCAGGATCCACTACAAAAGAAAAAATATTCAGATATTGTCATCTAACACAACTCATTACGAGCAGTAAAAAGAAGGCTACAGCGTTCTTACTTACCATCATGCAGTTCACTGTTGTCTTGCATAAAGTGTAAACAAATAGTTTGATTGACATCTTTTGACCCATTTTAGTAACAATATTTATCAGTTTCCTCACTTGATGCTGGTTCATGAATATCTCATTCCCCATACGCAGAAAGGGTCGAAGTGTGGATCTTTGGCAATGATATATATACCTAAAAGCACCAAGTTAATATTAGAAGATAAACAACAATTGAAAAATGATGTAGTACAACAATCCATCCATCCCATTATATAAGATTTTATTACATGTATATCTAGACATCATCAGAACATTAAGGTAACACTCTTCCTTGTTGCTATGTAGCCTGGGATTGCATATTTAGTCATTCAGTACAATACCAATTGAAAAACGAAAAGGCATGTTAACTGCAGTATCCTTAACAGCAACCAAATATCATAATTAGTAGTGGTATTGTTGAAACTTTTATAGATGAAATTGAACTGCACGGCAAATAGTTGCACATATAGAGCATTGCATTGTGAAGAACTGAAATAAACAAGTCATAAGGGCATCTCTAGGCGATCCTTAAAAAGTTAAAGGACTAAAACCCTTAGTGGATATATATATATATACTCGAGCAATTTTTGGCCTTTTCTAGTCGATCCCCTAAACTTAAGGTTGCAAACTTCAATTTGATCAAGTTCAAAGCAGGTTCAACCAAAAGTAGCATGTATTCAAACATAAACATAGATAGTTTTGCATAACCGAACATAAAACATAAATTTAAACTAAGCTAAACTACTTATGGTCGAAGTAGAGGTCGAGCCAATCCTTCCTCATCATGTACGGTGTGCCGCGAGCCGGGTCTGGGCCAGTACCGTTGTCGGGGTCGTTAGGAAAGGCACTCCTCCACTCGTCGACGTCGATCTCCTCGTCCTTGGGGCCCACCTCGATGCCCTCCGCACCATCGTCGCCGCCGCCTTCGACCTCGCCATCAGAGGAGAGCGTGATAACCTTGCCGCCCTCCGTACCGTCGTCCTCGCCGCCTTCGACCTCGTCATCGAAGGAGAGCGTGATAACCACGCAACCCTCCATGCCGGAAAAGATTGCCCGCTCCGCCTCCACGAGCTCCGAGTGCTGCCGACGGAGCTCTTGCATGTCGGCCTCGTCGGCGTCCTCGGCCTCGAGACGCTCCCACGTCTCGCGGTCCTCCCGCGCCATAGTTGAGCTCACCACCCTGGCTCCGGCGGGATGAGGTGGACCGGACGTGTGCCAAAGGGGAAATTGAGCCTAGCCGCCGCGCCGTGGTAGCGGACCTGCCAGCGGTCGGACTCCATGGCCGCGAGCTCGGCCGTGTGGAAGCTATCGAGCCACCGGTGGGTGTGGGTCTCTCGATCTGTAATGTCGGCGACCCACGTCCCCCACCGCCGTTGCCGGACCCTGAGGTAGGACTTCGTCGGCTACCGGGTCCGGGAGAGGACGGAGAAGTCCTCGAACTGCGTAGGGCCGCGACGGCGGGCGGATCGGGGGACCGGCGACGGTGGATCGGGCCTGCGGAGGACGACAGGGACACCTCGGCGGCCACCTCGCCAATGTCGGGCGAAAAGGCCGCGATAAACCTCTTTTTAGCCATTGGCTACTCAAGCTCCCCGGCACATAGGCATAGGTTGATGATGGAGGCGCCGGTGATGGCGGCGACCTACCAATAGTTTAGAGGGTTGTGTGTGTCTGTGGGAGTGGAGGTTGTGTTTGAGGAAATACTGCTGCAACTGAAAATTTTACTAGGCGGGAGAAACAAGGCGGTGCTACTGAAAATTTGGATCAAGGGAGAGCAGATATTTTTGAGATTGCGAGGGATGCAGAGGAGGGAGTAAACTGCCAGGGCGGCTGAAAATTTGAATCAAGGGACTGAAGCAGAGCAGGACTAACAGACATTGCACACGGTCCGCACATACTAATCGTGTGCTATCAAGCATTAAAACCTTCCAGGCGGTAGATATTTTCGAGATTGCAAGGGATGCAGAGGCGGGAGTTTTCAGGGAGCGGGCTAGTGTGCTTGACACGCCGGCTATGGACTTTAGCCGACGCACATTCTCGCGTAAGCCATAGGCGTACTATACACTGACGGTGCTCCAAGATATTTTGTACTACATCTCACACGGTTGGTGAGAATAAACTGAGTGGGATCTACTTGATTTGAATTACAAAATGGGGTCACAGTAGCAATGGACGGTGTTTGAATTGCTAGACCTTTTATCTGAAGTGAACATGCAGCCGTATGTGTGTCGTAAAAGAATTCAAATTATTAAGGGTTCGTTTGGACATTTCATACATTAAACTGGTTTTCTAGCCATTTTAGGTGCACAATTCAAAATTAAACTACATGCACATGCTCCGGTGCATACAAATTGGTTGAAAAATCAAATCTGTGTCCTTCAGTGCATGCTTAGGTCCCATGGAAGAAATGGGAATGAATTTTTCGGGGTTCGCTTAGCCTTTTTTCTACATTAACTGGGTTTTCTAGGCATTTTGTGTGCATAATTCAAATTTGGACTACAAGCACATGCTCCAATGCACTAAAGTTGGTTGAAAAATCACATGTGTGTCCTTGGGTGAATTTCTAGGTCCCATGCAAGACATGGGAGTGAATTTGAAACACCAGGGCACTGTTGATTGCCAGCAAAACATTGAGATGCCTGGTTTTAAAATTCTAGTAGATCCAAAACTCGTCTGAAATTCATGAAACTTGGCATGCTATCATGGAGCGGCATCAACATGCCGTGTTAAAAAAAGTTTCCCATTTTGGGCAGGTTCGGGTATATGCTTCTCACAAACCAGAGCTTCTCAGAACAAGCATGATGGTTTCGGTAGGGAACGTCCCACCTTTGGGGATGAAACAATATCCATTGCGTCTTATTGCTTTCAAAAATTTTCTCGTGTCAACATAGAACAACAAGAGTGTTGTATCAATTTTTGGGATTTTTCGGGGTTCTATTGGACATTTTTATGCATTAACTAGGTTTTCTAGGCATTTTATGTGTATAATGCGCCAAAGTTGGTTGAAAAATCACATGTGTGTCCTTGGGTGAATTTCTAGGTCCCATGCAAGAGATTGGAATGAAATTCAAACACCATGGCACTGTTGATTGCCGGCAAAATGTTGAGATGCCTGGTTTTTAAATGCTAGTAAATCCAAAACTCGTCTGAAGTTCATGAAACTTGGCATGCTATCATGGAGCGGCATGAACCTGCCATAGTGAAAATTTTGTCCCATTTGGGGCAGGTTCGATTATAAGCTTCTCACAAACCAGAGCTTCTCACAACAAGCATGATGGATTCGATAGGGAACGTACCACCTTTGGTGACGGGACAATATCCATTGCCTCGTATTGCTTTCAAAGAAATTCTCGTGTCAACATAGAACAACAGGAGTGTTGTGACAATTTTTGGGATTTTTTGGGGTTCGTTTGGACATCTTTATGCATTAACTGAGTTTTCAATGCATTTATGTGCATAATTCAAATTTGAACTGCATGGACATGCTCCAGTGCATATATATTGGTTGAAAAATTGAATTTCTGTCCTTGGGTGCATGCTTAGGTCCCATGCAACAAATGGGAATGAATTTCAAACGCCAGGTCACCGTTGATTGCCGCAAAACATGGAGATGCCTCGTTTTTAAATTCTAGTACATCCAAAACTTGTCTGAAATTCATGAAACTTGGCATGCTATCATGGAGCGGCATCAACATGCCATGTTAAAAAATGTGTCCCATTTGGGGTAGGTTCGGGTATATGCTTCTCACAAACCAGAGCTTCTCACAACAAGCATGATGGTTTTGGTAGGGAACGTCCCACCTTTGGGGACGAAACGATATCCATTGCCTCTTATTACTTTCAAAAAATTTCTCATGTCAACATAGAACAACAGGAGTGTTTTGTCAATTTTGGGGATTTTTCGGGGTTCATTTGGACATTTTTAAGCATTAACTGAGTTTTCAATGCATTTATGTGCATAATTCAAATTTGAACTACATGCACATGCTCCATTGCATATAAATTGGTTGAAAAATCAAATCTGTGTCCTTGGGTGCAGGCTTAGGTACCATGCAAGAAGTGGGAATGAATTTCAAACACGAGGGCACCGTTGATCGCCGGCAAAACATTGAGATGCCTCGATTTTAAATTCTAGTAAATCCAAAACTCGTCTGAAATTCATGAAACTTGGCATGCTTTCACGGAGCATCATCAACATGCCGTGGTAAAATTGTTGTCCCGTTTGGGGCAGGTTTGGGTATATGCTTCTCACAAACCAGAGCTTCTCACAACAAGCATCATGGTTTTGGTGGGAACGTCCCACCTTTGGGGACGAAACGATATCCAATGCCTCTTATTGCTTCCAAAAAAAATCTCGTGTCAACATAGAACAACAGGAGTGTTGTGTCAATTTTTGTGATTTTTTGGGTTCTTTTGGACATTTTTATGCATTAGCTGAGTTTTCAATGCATGTATGTGCATAATTCGAATTTGAACTACATGCACATGCTCCAGTGCATATAAATTGGTCCGGTCCAGCAGCCAGACATGCTGGCTCGCGAGTGAGCTCGCCGAGCTAAGCGATGACAATCAGACGATGGACGTGGCTTTCGACCAGGACCCGGCACCACCGTCTAAGCCGGGTCATGCCGTGTTCACCATATAGCAGGTGCGGCCGCACTTCGATGCCCTAATGGCGGAAGAGCTACCAGTGCAGGAGGACCTGTGCTGCAACCTCCGTCTCCTCAACGAGCACCGGCTCGCGGAAGGACGAATCATCGGCGAACAAGCGAACGACAATGCCGTCGTGGACATGTGGCCCTATGATCATGGCTTCCTGAATGAGCAGCGGGCGCTGTATCAGACCATCCGTAGGGCCCGCGGGGCCCTCTCCGTCGTCCTTCGAGTTGTTGCGCTCACCATGGTGTCACCGTCTTGCATTGTGAATATGGTCAATGAACATGAGGAATGAGGACATGACTTTAATAGGAGAGGATGACAGTGGATCCCACCAGGGCATAGCCGCGTGTACGCAAGTGCCTCCTTATTAGTATATATACAAGTATAAATATTTTTTCCTTCCTCTCGGTTACCTGACATCACGGTTCCACACCATTGTCAACCTATATAGTCAATAAATGAGAGAACTGCACAAGGAGTGGCCGATAGCTGGGACCCAGCTGCTCGAGCAGTATTTGTGTTTTTGAGGTGTGAGCAGAGTTTCTATTGAGAAATATTTTTGTTGTTGTTCGGAGGAGCAGGGTATCAACTGGGCGGGCTATGGCCCGTCTGGCCCAGGTTATTATTTTATGTCGACTAAATATCTAGCCCCGATATTAATATTTAAATGTGAAAATGGCTAGCCCAGCTATTCTTTTTTTGCGGAATACCCAACCCAGGCCAACTTGTTATTCTCCGGGCCGCATTAGACTTGAGAAGAAAATGGGCTTTAAGAAATAATAAATGGTCTGTAATTAAAAAAAATTGGCTGTAAATATAAAAAACGCACCAGAAGGCTACATTTTTTAGTTCTTCTAAAAAGGTACATTTTTTAAATTCATTACTTGTTGCGCGTGCAAAATTTCGTTGGATTTTTACCTAATACAAATTTATGTTGAAATTATATTTAATCTAACTCTAAATTTCGGGTTAAAAAATATTTCGGATCCCATCAAAATGTTGGAAATTTTATTGAATTTTTTTGAGTGATTGGCTGAAATTATTAACGAAGTCCTCACTAGAAAATGGGTGTAATTTTAACAAACAGTAAATTGGCTGAGTAAATTCCATAGAAATAAAAAAAGGGTTGTACATTATAACAAATCACAAATGGGCTATATGTTCTCTGCCACAGTTGTGATGGTCACTTGTGGGCCTACGAAGTTGACGCGTACGCAAGGCTTTGTCAACTTATAGTCAACACACGATTCTATTAGCAGTGGCCGTTGGATGTCCATCTAACGGTTGTGATGCTTCTTCAATCTCGGATATTCATGCTTCAGCTGCCCAAACCACCGTCGGTAGTACCGCCTGCTATCGCCTCCCATATTTGGCAGTGCTACCATGCAGGCCTCACCGGCCCACCCTACTCCAATCGCCGTCCAGGCCATTCCTCTACTCACCAACACCTCCTATTATTCTCCGGTGACAACAGCCTCACACCGCACCCGAACTAGTGAACCCTCGTACTCCCCTCTGCGTGGGCATCCACTGTTGTGTCTTCGCCGGCTCCAGGTCATTCCCTTCATAGGCCTTGCCATCATCCACTGCATTGGTTCTCTTAGCGCGGCATGGTCAACTTTATCAACAAATGACAACCATTGGAAGAGGCATGAACGTGGAGTGGCTGACAGTAGGGATCTGCATGACCCATGGCCGCACGCGAGCAAGTCCCTCCTTATTATGCGAAAACAAATGATTTATCCCCTGACAGGTTTGAGCCACCAGCTACATCTTCGCACGCAGGGAAGTGTTTCCTTTATTACATGGAAAAAAGTTACCTCTCCCTGACAGCTAGGACCCACCAGCTTTATTACGATCCATTTCGCAAAAATATATATTGTACCAAATATGCTAAATTGTTTTATTTTTATTCTAACTTAAAAAAGAAGAAATTAAAAAACCCAAAAAACATCTTCACACGCAAGGAAGTTCCACCTTATTATGAGCAAAAAAATGATTCCCCCTGCTTGCTCGGGCCCACCAGATTTGGAGGCTGACTTGTGGGCCAACTAAGTTGACGCGTACGGGCTTTTTCAACTTAGTCAAAATGATTCAAGCTGCACTAATCATTGGATGTTAAATCAACGGCTGTGCTGCATCTTCAACTGCTGGTCTTCTTGCTCCAGCCGCCCAAACCAGGCCCGCCGTAACGCCTGCTCCAGCCTCTCGTCGCCGGCTGTGCTGACGTGCAGGCCTCACAGACCAACCATACTACGACTGGATAGACCTTCCCTCTACTCACCCACACCCCCGGTTATTCTCCAGCGATGGAGGACTTACACCGCAGCTAAACAAGTGACCCCTTGTACTCCCCTCCACGCGGGCATCCACCCTCCTTGTCTTCTCTGGCTCCTCGTCATTCCCTTCCTAGGCCTCGTCGTCATCAACGGCCTTGATACTCTCGGCGCCTTGTGGTCAATGAGGTAAACGAACGACAGCCATTGGAAGTGGACTTTAGGCTGTGAGGCTGACAGCTGGGACCCACCCAGTCGAAGTGTGTCGGATTCCGGGTTCCGGCAGACCCTTGAGGTTCGAACACTGGGGTGCATGCGAAGATCTCTCCCCTACCGATCTACGTCCAATCTCCTCGCGTGATCTAAGCTGGAAACATCGAACAACACAAGGGACACGAGGTTTATACTGGTTCAGGCCACCATTGTGGTGTAATACCCTACTCCAGTGTGTGGTGTGGTGGATTGCCTCAGGGGCTGATGATGAACAGTACAAGGGAAGAACAGCCTTGCGAGAGGTGTTCTTGAGCTGGTGTGATGAACTGCTTGGGTGAGTTCAGTCGCCGCTCTCCCTCTGCTAGGGCTCTATCAGATCTCTAGATGTCTAGGTGTGTCCATCTCTTCTCCCTTCTGTCCGATCTCTGGATGTGCCCCCCCCCACTACGTGGTGGCTAGCTCTATTTATAAAGGCCCTGGGCCTCTCCCCAAATAATGAGCGGGAAGGGTACCAACAATTGGTCATTTCGAAGGGGAACATCTAGTACAAGTTATCCTGTCCGATCTCCGTCCTGCCGCTCTGCTGGTCTTGGTCTCGTTGCACCGGAATGGCAACCTTTGCCCGATGCCTTGGCCTGTGCTTGCCCCCTTTGCACCAAAGGGGAAACAAGGACACTGCGCAGGCCGGCGCCCGCCTGGTCTCGATCATCATGGCTTGCGTCACAGGCTCCTCGCGAGGTACCCCTGCCTTGATCTCTCCGCCTCCTCGCGAACCTGCCTGATGAGGCTGCCTCTGAGGAAGCTTTCTGTGGTCCGCCCTACGAGGCATGGCCCCTCGCGAGGGTCTTGAGCTTGAGCTGATGAAGATGGGCCGCGCTGGGCCCCCACTTGAGCCACGTCGTAGGCCGCAGGCAGGCAAGTCTAGGGACCCCCGTTCCCAGAACGCCGACAGTAGCCCCCGGGCCCAAGGCGCGCCCGAGCTTGGCCTGGCAGGGAAGCGAAGGGGCAAGCGCGAAGCGCCACGAGCCCCAACAGCCTGCGGCCTTTGGCACCGCGTGGCGATTGATTGGACGTGGGCGCCTGCGCTTCCCCACGATGCCTCGGCAACCGCCCATCTGACAAAAGAGGTGCCCGGGCCAGACTTGCCTGCTTTGTTCTCGTCCGCCTTGCCCCAGATCCCCTTTCTCGCTCTCCTCCTTCTTGCTCCCGAAATCCTCCAGATTTGTCTCAATCCTCCTCATTAGGCACACCATGGCGCCTCGCAAGTCCCCAACCGAGGCGGTACTCGCCGACTCTGGATTCCCCGAACCTGCCGTAGAAGAACCTTGCCCTCACGCGCCTGATGACGGTGGCGCAGGGCAGCAAGGGGGCGACTGTGCTCAAGGCCGGCTCCGACCAGCCTGAAGGCAAGGGGAGCACCTTCTATCCGCTCTTCGTGAGCGCCATCGTCGCCGGTCTGGTGCCTCCTTTCTCTGAGTTCTTCTTTGCTGTTCTCCGCCAGTACAACTTGCAGGCTCTGCATCTCCACCCCAACTCTGTTCTTCTCCTGGAGATTTTTGCTTACTACTGTGAGGCTCACGTCGGGGTAAAGCCCTCGGTGGCCATGTTGCGTCACTATTTTTTCCTTCGGGTTTCTGGTGGCCATATCTCCGCATGTGCGAGCTTCATCGCATACTCCAATTCCAATGCTGTCTCGAAGCCTGGGAAGAGAATCGAAGGCTTCCGGAGCAAGTGGGTCATGCTGGACGTTCGGCGCCTCCACCCCCGTCTGGTGTTGCCTACAGGGCAGCCCAAGGCTGTCGACGCGTGGTCCCGCGTGGAGCTCGTCGACCCCCGTGCGAAGGCGGTGCTGAAGAGGATGAACGCGGACCTGAGGCCAAGCAACATGGGGGCGGCGAAGCTGACCGAGGCCACGCTCCTGAGGGAGTTCTTGGAGCACCGGGTGGCTCCACTCCAGGAGCACTTGCTCCCGTTGTGGAGGCTTGGGGAAGCGGACGCCGCCTTGCGCCTAAGCTCTCAGGCCCTGACCGACAAGAATCTGGTCGTGGCCCTCCATTCCTTGGTTGGGGGAGACGTAGCGAAGCCGGTGGGTGCCCCCGTCCCCCTGTTCTTTCGTGACGACTGGGAGCAGGTGGTGAACGCCATGCCCACCTTCAATGGTGAGGGGATGGTACCCGCGGAAGCTCCCGAGGGTCTTGTGGCACTGGCGATGGTGAACGTGTCCTCCGACATCTCCAGCGGGAGTGAGGGGGAAGAAGAGGTGGAGTAGGAAGAGTCTGACTCTGAGGCGACTGGTGAGGAGTCGAGGGAGTCTTTCCCTCGGCGCAGGTCCCAGGCCCTCCGCTCCATGCCGGATGATGACGAGTCCGGCGCCAGGCGAGGAGGGGAGGACTCTCCCTTGGTCACAAGGAAGAGCAGGTCGGGGCTGGTTCCCCCAGAGTCTGCTCTGGTCCCTGGGCGGTCTGGGGCCAGCTCCAGCCCTCCTGACGTGCCCTCTGCTTCCGGGCCTCCCGAGCCTGACACCAGCTACAGGCTATCGGGTTTCAAGTTTGGCCGGAGGTTGCTTGAGTTTGCGAGCGACGACCAGTAAGTGCTTCATTCGTGCTTTTCTTGGTTTCTGCCGCCGAGGCTTGACGTCCATATTCTTTGTCAGGCTGGCGCCTGTGGGGAAGAGGTTGAGAGGGGCTTCTTCGGCCCAGCTTGGGGCGAGTCCATGTACCGGGGCGGCGCCTTCGTCCACTGGGGAGGAAGATGGTGAGGCTCGCGCCTCCCCTGCCCGGTCGTCCTCGCGAGGCCGACTGGGACGCCTCAGCGAGGAGTCAGCCCCCGTGGCCCCGCTGACCCTGGAGTCAACTGTGCTCGATGCTGCAGCCGGGGCAGCCAAGGCCCAGGGGGTTCCTTCCTGCCAAGCCGTGATCACGCCGTCGTCCTCTTCGCTTGCTCCAACAGTTCCCGCTTCTTCTATCCCCTCTGCCGCCGTCCTGGACCAGGTCGCCAGCGAACTGAGCTAGCTGCGGGGTGATCTTCTGAGCACGGACCCTCGCCTAGTGTCCAGGCGCCTGGAGCTAGCTTCTGGCCGGGCCCGTTCCGCTGCCTCTGTCCGAGCAGCGCTGAGCCAGGCCGTGTCGGCCTCCGATGGGGAGAAGCAGGCCGTCAACCAAGCCAAGGCCGCTTGCGACGCTGCCCTGGGCGACGCTGCGGCTGCCAAGGCTCACTGCGAGGCACTGGAGACCGAGCTGCAAGGCCAGCGAGACGAGTTTGCCAAGGAGGTCCACGGCCGCCAGGAGAAGGAGAAGGAGATGAAGGCTCGGGAGGCTGCCGTCAAGGACCGGAACGTCAAGCTTGATGACCGCCACGGCCGATTGGAGACGCTGGAGCGGTCGCTGTAAGCGGAGAGGACCGAGCTAGACGCCAAGGCAAAGGTCCTGGCGGAGGATCGGGTGGCCTTCGCGAAGATGGAGAAGAAGGCTCGTGCCACGCTGAAGACGCTTTACGAGAGCGGCTTGGAGGATCCATTGGCTGGTGCGAAGGACGGCCCCGCCAAGCTGCTTCCCTTCCTGGTCCATGCGCTTGAAGATGTCGTAGATGGCCTTGGCCCCACGATCAAGGCTGAGGCGCGTGCTCTGTCTTCTACGGCGCTGACGCTTGTCCTTAGCCACGTCTACCTGCGCGACCCCGATGTCGACTTCGGTAGCCTGCTGGAACCCGTGAGCGGCGACCTTGTCGCTGCTGCCGCTGAGGCCATGAAAGGACGAGCCAAAGCTTTGCTGGGGAAGTTCCGCGCCTTCAGCATCTTGCCCGGGTGCGGTGCCGCCAGCTCCGCGGCCCCGGGAGGCGGATTCATCCAGCGTGACTCCACCACAGGCGGCAGCGCCACTGGAGAGTGATCCCTTCGCGGCTTCTGTCCTGTTTTTATTCCTGCAACATGCACCATGCCTCGCGGAGGCATTTAAACTTGTGTTTGACATCGTGAAACAATCTATGGCTTGTAATATTTGCTTTGAATTTCCTAGAATTTGCATTTTTCTCCCCTACTTGCTCACGCTCTACGTCGGTAGGGCCCGGCCCCGCGCATACCTCACTCAGCGTTAGCCCCGACCGAAAACCAGGATGGGACTAAGGAGCGAGTGGCTACGTGGCAAGTTAGGCTCCTGAGTCGCGATGCTCAGGAGACCCCCTTGACGCGCAAGCAACAAGTAGGAAAGGGGGGAACGAGGAGTGGATTGGTCGTTCTGCGTCGGCAGGGCCCGGCCCCGCGCATACCTCACCCAGCGTTAGCCCCGACCGAAAACCAGGACGGGACTAAGTAGCGAGCGGCTACGTGGCAAGTTAGGCTCCTGAGTCGCGATGCTCAGGAGTCCCCCTTGATGCGCCAGCAACAAGTAGGAAAGGGGGGAACGAGTAGTGGATTGGTCTTTCTGCGTCGGCAGGTCCCGGCCCCGCGCATACCTCACCCAGCGTTAGCCCCGACCAGAAACCAGGACGGGACTAAGGAGTGAGGGGCTATGGGGCAAGTTAGGCTCCTGAGTCGCGATGCTCAGGAGTCCCCCTTGATGTTCAAACGGGTTTCCATACCTTGGCTCCGCTCGGGGAGGGGCGCGTGACGACCAGGTCCGAGGGACCTGGCTGGGTGGCTGCGCTCGGGCAAGGCCCGGGAGTAGCCCCCATGTCCAGCCCCCTCGCGCGGCGCTCCCGAGGGGAGGCGTTGCGATGGTGCCGGACATTGAGCTCTGGGCTCCCTAAGGTTGGTACGGCCGTAGGCCGCCCTCAGTTGTTTATCACCAGCCTGGAGCGTAGCACTTCCGTATGTGTACGGGCATAGCCGCTCCTCGGCAGTGTCATCAGCCAGTGCGGAGCATGGTGCTTCCACTGGTACGTGGGAGGGGGCTCCCCTCCGGGAGGAGCCCCCGGGGCGTGTACAGCCCCGCCCTGACACGTGGCCAGCACGGTAGGGCCAGGAGAGGTGTATCTGGGCACTCGTGAGCCAGCGCGGGACTAACGAGGCCCTACCTCGAGGCGGGTTGCGCCTGGCTCTGGGCCTTTATCAATGTTGTGTTCCTGCAGGGTGGTTAGAATGCAAATGCTCTACGTCCTCAGGCCCCGGCCCTCGAGCTAGCTCAACCGCCGCTGGTATGACAGGTCGTGATGCCGTGGGTCAAGGCCAGGGGGTGAGGGCTGGAGAGCCAATAGGAGCCCATGAGTCGCGATGCTCAGGTACCGCATTTTAACGTGCAAGCGCTTTGCATGAAAGCAGAGAAGTCCGCGATGAGCAGCAAGTGACAATTAAGCGTGAAAGAGCAAATTCATTTTAAATAGATGCGAGAAAAGCTAATGCCACTGGGCCAGGCCCGAGCAGCTCGGGGATGATGCAGCCCGAGGGGCGCCCCCAACAAGGTAAGTAAAGAGCATAAGCAAAACGGATACATGCCGCAGGGACGGACCCACGCGACCTGGGAATGATGCGGCCCTGTGGGCGCTCCCAGCTAAAAACGGAACTTAGAAAGATGTCACCTGGTGCCGTTGAAGACGAAGTGATGCTGAAGAAGTGGGTGATGCGTGATGATGACGTCGACCCTCACGAGCCCCCAGGCCCAGGAGTCTTGGGAGGCTCCGGGGGCATAGGTGGGTTTCCGAGGGCCATCTCCATCTCCGCTACGACCGCACAATGCCTGACCTCCTGAGCCTCCAGAATGCTCCTCAGCAGGCGCTGATGAGCGGCGACCGCGTTCGGCAGGCCGAAAGGCATGCGAACGTAGCTGTGAGGTGGACCCTCGCAACGCCCCACGCGGGAAGGCCAGAGGCGCTCCTGAGACGCGGCTCGGATGAGCCCTGGCACGTCGATGCAGATGCGAAGCCCACCATCCTCGCCTGGATGTGGGGCTACGGCGGGCAAGCGGCGGCTACCGCACATGACTTTCGATTATTGTAGCTCCTAGGTGTTTCTTGCGATGAACTCCTGAGGGTTTCGTCTTCCTTGCCTTGTACCTTCCTAAGGGAAACGTGTCTGGAAGCACCCCTCCAAGTGGTTCTCGAGTGCCTCCCTCGTGACCTTGGCAAAGTCGGTGGCTCTCCAAGAAAGAGCCCCCGAGCCCTGCCTGAGGAGGGCATCGGGCGCGCCTTCCTATGCGAGAGAGGGTGGCGCTCCCTGATTGGGCACAGATCCTGATGCAACACCTCCGGAGGCGCCTGCCTCCTTATGGCTTGGGCCAGGAGAAACCTTCTTCTTCTTAAGGGTCGCCTTGGGAAGTCTTCCGTTTCTGTGGTCCGGGTCTTCGATTGCTGCGGCTTGGAACGCGTGCTCAAGTGAACACACTGCATCCCTTTCTTCATAGGGGTACGGTGATGACTCCACCTCTTCCTGGCATCTTGAGGACATTGTATCCATGGTGAGTCACTGCCATGAACTTGGCCAGGATTGGGTACCCGAGGATTGCGTTGTATGGCAAACGGATGTGGGCGACGTCGAAGTCGATGAGCTCGGTGCGGTAGTTGTTGCACTACCCGAAGGTGACTGGAAGGCGAACCTGCCCTATTGGAACAGTGGAACCGTCAGTGACTCCTGAGAAGGGCTTGGTCGGATGAAGCTGATCATACGTCCCTTGGAGATTGTCGAACGTCTCGACGGACAGGACGCTGAGTCCTGCTCCGCCGTCAATGAGGGTCCTGGTGACCTGCACGTTGCTGATAACTGGGGAGCAAAGCATCGGGAGGACTCCGACCGTTGCCGCCCACATGAGCTGATCCGCTGAGCTGAACGTGATAGCGCACGCAGACCACCTGAGAGGGCGCGTGGCCTCAAGCTTGGGGAGGACTGCATTCACCTCGCGAGCAAACTACTTGAAGATGCGCTATGAGGCTGGGGCCTGCGCTCCACCCAAGATGCAAGCGATTGTGCGCGGCTCCTGGAAGCCCCCAGCCCCTCGTCTTGATGTTAGTCTTCGTTCCTCCTTGGCGGTGGCGGCAGAGGAGGAAGGCCTGTGTTGCCGCGCGGGCAATCCTCATGAGGCTGATCTCTCCAGCCTCCCTCACGAGGCTGGTCCTGCCAGCGATCCTCGTGAGGTCGGTCACGCCACCCTTGGCGAGGGCCATGGTCTTCCCATCGTTCGCCACCTCTTCCTCCTCCTCGGCCATATCCCATGTCGTTGCACTCGGGGCGTTGGCCGACACGTCCATCTCTCACGGCCCTGAGCTCTTGACATTCGTTGGTGCTGTGGGTGTGGAGGTCGTGGTACATGCAGTACCGGCTGCCCTTGGATGACTCAGGCTGATCCCTGCCTCGCTTGGTGTCTGGTTCCGCTGCTAGCACGGCAGCCCCCTTGCGCTTCACGTCTCTCGGTGTCAAAACCGGCGGATCTCGGGTAGGGGTTCCCGAACTGTGTGTCTAGGCCGGATGGTAACAGGAGGCAAGGGACACGAAGTTTTACCCAGGTTCGGGCCCTCTTGATGGAGGTAAAACCCTACGTCCTCCTTGATTAATATTGATGATATGGGTAGTACAAGAGTAGATCTACCACGAGATCAGAGAGGCTAAACCCTAGAAGCTAGCCTATGGTATGATTGTTGATGTGTATGTTGTCCTACGGACTAAAACCCTCCGGTTTATATAGACACCGAATAGGGTTAGGGTTACATAGAGTCGGTTACAATGGTAGGAGATCTGAACATCCGTATCGCAAAGCTTGCCTTCCACGCCAAGGAAAGTCCCTTCCGGACATGGGACAGAGTCTTCAATCTTGTATCTTCATAGTCCAGGAGTCCGACTGAAGGTATAGTTCGGCTATCCGAACACCCCCAATCCAGGACTCCCTCAGTAGCCCCTGAACCAGGCTTCAATGACGACGAGCCCGGCGCGCAGATTGTCTTCGGCATTGAAATGCGGGTTCCTCCTCCAAGTACTTCATAGAAGATTTTGAACACAAAGATAGTGTCCGGCTCTGTAAAATAAGTTTCCACATTTTGCCATAGAGAGAATAATATTTACACAAATCTAATCTGCTGACGTATTCCGTAGTGCGACATCACACCACGGCCAAGCTTTTATTTGAACCGTTTTACTGTCCCATCTTAGCGCGTTATGCGAGGCGGTTTCCTTATTCCGGGATTCTCATCAATACGGGCGTGACTGCAGATGGGGCTGCCAATGTTGAAGCCTTGCGGGCAGAACTTGCCCGAGCCAAGGAACAAGCGAGGTTGGGTAATGCGGCTGCTTTAAAGGCGGCCGAAGAGTTGCAACCCGAGAAGGCCACACATGGCGAGAGCCGAGACAAGATGGCCAAGATGGCCATAGAATTAAAAGCCGCCGCCGACCATTGCCGGGTTCTTGAAAAGGAAAACCAGGCGAAGGCATCAGACCTTGAGAAGGCTGCTGCGACAAGAAAGGACCTCTGCTCTGCTATGAGGGCAAAGAAGGAGGAGCTGCGGGAAGCCGAGGATATTGTAGCTAGGAAATCCTTTATGTTACAGAGGAAGTTCGGAGATCCACGGTATGCCCCCCTGGATCGGCTGTGGACCTCGGAGGATGTGTATATGGATTTGGCGGCGAGCGCTGCCGATGCGGGTAAGTACTTCCAGGGTCAGACGGACCATGGAGTGGACCAGCTGTTTTGGAGACAATTCCATACTCCCGAGCGTCCACTTTCATCGACTGACCAATTAGCCGAATGGGCCGAACTAAATAGGTTGTCTGGACTCTCTATGAGGTCTGTTGTGGATCAGTTATGGTCGGAAGGGTCACAACCGAACAGCTATTTCAGCTTGGTGCAGCAGTTACTCAATGTGATGTCGCGCATTGATGCGATGAAGAGGTCGGCGTGCATAGAGGGCGCACGGATGGCCTTTGCCCGTGTCAAGGCATACTGGGCGGAGATGGATGCTACCAATGTTGCAGCGCGGGATTCGGCCATAGGTCGAAAGACTGCTGAGCACTACTTTGAAGAAGTTCTTAAGGGTGCCCGTTTGGTAGAGACCCAGTGCTCAAAAAATATTATGTTTGAGTGATATGTAATCTCATTGTAAGCGAAATGCTTTTATAGAGTTTTATAAGGCTATTTTTATACTTTTGCCTGAAAGTAATATGATGCCTCCTGGGCGGCCATTTTTGTATACGTGTGTATAACCTGAAATATTGCAGTCGTCGGCTTCAACCCCCACACATATAATGCGGAGGTGCTAGCAAAAACACGCGTTCACACTTAACCCAACGTCTTGGTCCTATTAAGGAGGTGATAGCGGAGCGAGCGAGGCAACCAGACTATAATGCTTTAACACTTTCACTTAGCCATAGGAGTTTGACAGTGGGGCTACTAGATAGCCCCTGGTGGCTCCGCACTCTACCGATCTCGGGGTGCGTATATGCCTGGCCGGAAAACGGCCCTCGTTAAGGCGGAGGAATTCTAACATTCCCACAGGTCATCGAGTGGTTGACCAGTCTCACGCTATATCATGACAGTCAGTTTTTGGCTTTCTCTACTGAGGTGCTCGTCCGGATGAACCATGGCACAATCGCAGTAGTTCTCCTAGTGCTACCTTAGCCGGTAAAGTGGAACGTAAGGCACCAAAACACAGGAGCCGGGCAAACCCAACATTTGACCAAAGACAATGATTCGGAGCTGATGCATATAGGGCCAAACTCGCGACGCCGAACACTCCCTAAGGTATTCGGTCTTTGTGGTATAAATCGGGCCTGAATAATTGCCTTTGTAAGAAGCCCCTTGTGTCTAGGTACGTGCATTGTTCTAGCGTGGCCACATGCCAAGACGTCAGCATCCTTCACAACGGTGGATATGTATCAACAAGAGACAGTAAAAAAGGTTTACGCAGGGTCTTAATCTAAAAAGAATCCTTTGAGCGGGTCCCTGCTGCACGTCTGCGCCTGTGTCTCCGTTGTGCCGTATCCTGGACGGGTGTAGCACGATGATCGTCTGTAAAAGAGAGGAAGTTAAGTGAAAGAGTTGTCGTGCAAAAAGATAGTTTTTAAATAAACCATGTATAATTGAAGATGATAAGAAATTGCCACTTGTCTGCGCGCGTTGAGCCCCTTGTATTGACGAATAGGGGTGTGATCACTTATTCGGTGTAAATAGCGGCGCCGGACTCGATCACTGGTCCGAACGTCTTTAATGTTCGGCTGCCAAGGCAGCCTCACTCTCTTCGGCGCACAGGGAGCGCTTGACGTCTCCGTGCACTGTAATGATGCCACGTGGACCGGGCATCTTGAGTGTGAGGGAGGCGTAGTGTGGTATTGCATTAAAGCGAGCAAAAGCTTCGCGTCCTAGCAGTGCTTGATAGCCACTTTGAAACGGAGTGATGTGGAAAGTTAAATGCTCGCGACGGAAGTTATCGGGGGAGCCGAATATAACTTGTAGTAGGAGGGAGCCCGTACAATGAGCCCCTGGGCCTGGCGTTACTCCTTTAATGGTCGTATTGCTATGGCGAATTTGTGTTGGGTCTAACCCCATCCCGCGGATTGTATCCTGGTATATTAGGTTTAGGCTGCTGCCGCCGTCCATCAAGACTCGTGTGAAGTGATATCCGCCGATTACTGGGTCTAATACCAAGGCAGCCCATCCTGCGTGTCGGATACTTCCTGAGTAATCACGACAGTCGAAAGTGATCGGTTGAGACGACCATTGGTAGGACTTCGAGGTGACAGGCACTTGGGTATATTTTCTTGGGGGTGCCGTATTGTTTTTTCCCTTGATCATGTGTAGTACGTTTACTGTTTTGACTTCTGGTGGGAATTTCTTTTGTTCCCCCGTGTCTTGCTTGGGGGGCTCGTCCTCATCTTCACTTGGTGTGTCCTCCCTCTTGTGTATGGCATTGAGCTTGCCGGACTGCTTGAAGACCCAACATTCTCTGTGGGTATGATTAGCAGGTTTACCCGGGGTACTGTGGATCTGACATACTTGGTCCAGAATTTTGTTGAGGCTAGACAGTTCATCCCTGGTGCCTTTAGTGGGCGGCTTTTGACCTGGCCGAGAGCTTTTGAATCCGGCATTTACTACCGTGCCCTTCGTGTTGTCTTCTTTATTCCGGCGTTTGTTATTGCTGTTGCGTCGTGATTTCCCGTTTCCATCTCTAACTTTTGATGTACTGGGGTCGCTGGTGCTGCATCTGGCTAGCCAGCTGTCCTCACCCGCGCAAAAGCGGGTCATGAGGTTTGTTAATGCGACCATCATTCTCGGCTTATTTTGACCGAGGTGTCTGGCGAGCCATTCGTCACGGACGCTATGCTTGAAAGCCGCTAAGGCTTCGGCGTCCAGACAGTCGACAATCTGGTTCTTTTTAGTAAGAAACCTATTCCAAAGCTTTCGGGCTGACTCTCCGGGCTGCTGAGTTATGTGACTCAGATCATCCGCATCCGGAGGTCGGACATAAGTCCCTTGAAAATTTGCCCAAAAGGCGTCTTCGAGCTCTTCCCAACTTCCAATGGAGCTTTCGGGGAGGCCTTTGAGAGCCAGTGACGAGCTGGCCCTTTGAGCTTGAGGGGTAAATATTTGATGGCGTGGAGATCATCTCCTCAAGCCATATGGATATGAAGGATATAGTCCTCAATCCAAACCCCGGGGTCTGTTGTTCCGTCGTATGCCTCTATGTTTACGGGTTTGAATCCCTCTGGAAATTCATGGTCCAGCACCTCGTCGGTGAAACATAGAGGGTGTGCGGCACCCCTGTAGCTGGGTGTACCGCGTTGTTCGGATATTTGTTGTGTTGCATTGTATGCTGGGGGTGCTTGCGTGGTCCATAGATGGATCTTGTTGCGCCGTCCTTTTGGTGCGAACCCTCACCTAGGTCGCATGTTGTATTGTGAGCGGCGTTGTATGCCGCTCTGTGTTGGTAGAGGGGTCGTCTATCCGACTAGGTGGCTGCTTTGATATTTGGTTGTGAGAGGTCTGCGGCCTCCTCATCGAATTCGGGTAGCAGCTTCCGCTTTGGGTAGCTCTTGGAGGGGCGATTGTCGCCGTACCTTGCTGCAGTGTTGAGTATTTTGCTCCATCTGAATTGGATTGTGTCTTGCGTGGCCTTGAGCCTTCGCTTCTACTTTTTGAGGCTCCTCGCGGTGGCAACAAGCCTTTTACGGGCGTTCTGCTGCTCCGGGTGCCTGTCCGGCGTTATGTCGTCCGGACCATTATCCTTGATAGGGTTTATTTGTTCGGTTTGATTATCCGGATTGCCGTTGTCCGACAGCGGTTCGCCCTGCTCCAGCGCTGGGTCTGTGTGATCGCTATTTCTGTCGAGGCGGGATTTGGGGCGGCGCTTGTGTCGCCGCTTTGACTGCTTTTCGAGGGAACAATCCTTCGGTGTGTCCTTCCGCTCTTCGTCATCATCTTTTGGTGCGTCCACCATGTATACGTCATATGACGAGGTGGCGTTCCAGGGCTCAATAGGCACTGGTTCTTCATCGTCTCCTTCATCGGCGTCCATACCATCAATGTCGAAGTCGAGCATGTCGGATAAGTCGTCGACACTGGCTATGAAGTGGGTGGTGGGTGGGTTTTGAATTTCCTCATCATCCGTACCCCAACCTTGCTGACCGTAGTCCGGCCAGGGCTCTCCTGATAAAGAGAGAGACTTCAGCGACTTCAGGATATCGCCGAAAGGCTAGTGCTGAAAGATGTCTGCGGCAGTGAACTCCATGATCGGCGCCCAATCGGATTCGACTGGCAGGAGCGTGGAGGGTTCGGAGTCCGGCTCCTTGGAGTCATGAGCCTCCCAGAGTACGGGGCTGGTGTTCGGCTCAATCGCCGTTTGGATCGCAGCCCCCGAGGTGGCGTCCAACCGCCCATCCTCGATCGGCGCGGTCGGCTCCGAACTAAGGGTCGGAGCCGATGCGGGTGCGGCCTCCAGGGCACTGTTCGGCGGCAGAGCTAGGTCATGCCTGTCGTGACAGTGCGGCGCGCTCGGCAGTGGTTCGAATCCGTCGAAGATCAAGTCCCCGCGGATGTCAGCCATGTAGTTTAAACTTCCAAATCTGACCTAACGGCCAGGGGCGTAGCTTTTGATCTGCTCTAGATGGCCAAGTGAATTGGCCCGCAGTGCGAAGCCACCAAAGACGAAGATTTGTCCGGGGAGGAAGGTCTCACCCTGGACTGCATCGCCATTGATGATCGTAGGAGCCATCGGGCCTGACGGCGAGGGCATAGAGGAACTCTCAATGAAAGCACCAATGTCGGTGTCAAAACCGGCGGATCTCGGGTAGGGGGTCCCGAACTGTGCGTCTAGGCCGGATGGTAACAGGAGGCAAGGGACACGAAGTTTTACCCAGGTTCGAGCCCTCTCGGTGGAGGTAAAACCCTACGTCCTGCTTGATTAATATTGATGATATGGGTAGTACAAGAGTAGATCTACCACGAGATCAGAGAGGCCAAACCCTAGAAGCTAGCCTATGGTATGATTGTTGATGTGTATGTTGTCCTACGGACCAAAACCCTCCGGTTTATATAGACACCGGATAGGGTTAGGGTTACATAGAGTCGGTTACAATGGTAGGAGATCTGAACATCCGTATCGCCAAGCTTCCCTTCCGCGCCAAGGAAAGTCCCTTCCGGACACGGGACGAAGTCTTCAATCTTTTATCTTCATAGTCCAGGAGTCCGCCAGGGCTATCCGAACACCCCCTAATCCAGGACTCCCTCAACGTCCTTGGCCTTGGGCTTCTTCTCTTCTGGGTCGGCAGCCGGGAGTTCGAGGATGGAAAGGTACCCTTCCTCAGCCCTGGCGCACTTGGTCACCAAGTTGAACAGCTCCAGGGATGTGCATAGGTCTTCCTGGATTGCTAGCTCCTCCTTCATCTTGATGTCGCGTACGCCATCGGAGATGGCCGAGATGATGGCTTCTTTAGTCACCTTGGGGATCTTGAGGCGAGCGTTGTTGAAGCGCTGGATGTATTTCTGCAGGGTTTCCCCTTGCTGCTGCTTGATGCGACTCAGAGCGCTCACGGCCGAGGGCCAGTCGCGAGTGCCATGGAGGTTGGCGATGAAGCGAGTGCGCATCTCGTCCCAGGAGGAGATCGTGCCAGGAACCAGGTTCAGGAGCCAGGTGCGGGCCCCATCCTTGAGCGCCATGGGAAACCAGTTCGCCACGACCCTTTCGTCTCCATTGGCGGCTTCGATGCACATCTCGTAGAGTTGTAGGAACTCCGCGGGGTCCGTCGTGCCATCGTAGCGAGGGGGCAGGTCAGGCTTGAACTTGCCTGGCCATGCGACGCCCCGTAGCTCGGGGGTGAGGGCACGACAGCCTGCTGTGGCCACCGGCGCCTTTTGCTGGTGCTGGGCTTGTTCCTGGGGATTACCGCGCGCCGCCTCTTGGAGCAGCGCGGGGTCTTGGCGTGGAGGTGCAGGGACGCGATCTTGGCGTGCCGGTGCTGGAAGCGCGCGAGCACCTTCTTGGGGACGAGGGATCTCTTGGCAGCTCCTTTCTTGCTGCGCAGGTGCCGGACGCGGAGGGTCTCGCCCTGGGGCTGCGCGCCTTGGAGCCAGGGCGCCTTCTTGGGGAGGAGGTGGTGGACGCACCTCATGATCCCCGCCTCCTGCGCGAAATGGTGGGCGAGGCAGCGAGTGGGACGGCAAGGGGGAGCCCCCCGCGGCGCTGATGAGAACAGTGATGCGGGTGAGCCAGTCCTCGTAAAGGTCGTCGACGGGGCGGTAGTGCAAGAGCTCTCTTGCCAGGAGCAACGCGGCGTGCGCGTCCACGGGGGTGCGACGGGCGTGGGATGACGAAGCGACTGGAGTCAGCGACGGTGTGGCGGTGCGGCCCTCCCGTCGTACCGAAGGATGCTAGGACGAGGCCTGTTGCTCGTTCCCCGCCGGGCCGGTGGCGGCGCTGGCGGAGTTGACGGCAGGCGACGGGGAAGGACGAGGGCGTCCGCCGACGGGCGCCGTCTGGGCGATGTGGGTGGCGAGAGCAGCTCGGCGCTCGGCGCGAGCCCGACGAGCGTCAGCCATGGACATGACAGAAGATCGCACGCGAACATCGGAAGCAAAATTCCGGCGCACCCCTACCTGGCGCGCCAAATGTTGGATTTCGGGTTCCGGCAGACCCTTGAGGTTCGAACACTGGGTGCGTGCGGAGATCTCTCCCCTACCGATCTACGTCCAATCTCCTCACGTGATCTAAGCTGGAAACAACGAACAACACAAGGGACACGAGGTTTATACTGGTTCGGGCCACCATTGTGGTGTAATACCCTACTCCAGTGTGTGGTGTGGTGGATTGCCTCAGGGGCTGATGATGAACAGTACAAGGGAAGAACAGCCTTGTGAGAGGTGTTCTTGAGCCGGTGCGATGAACTGCTTGGGTGAGTTCAGTCGCCTCTCTCCCTCTGCTAGGGCTCTATCAGATCTCTACATGTCTAGGTGTGTATATCTCTTCTCCCTTCTGTCTGATCTCTGGATGTCCCCCCCACTCTGTGGTGGCTAGCTCTATTTATAGAGGCCCTGGGCCTCTCCCCAAATAATGAGCGGGAAGGGCACCAACAATTGGCCATTTTGAAGGGGAACATCTACTACAAGTTATCCTGACCAAAGGTGGTCTTCGGCTGCCAAAAGCACTGGTGATGACGCCGTCTTGGGCTCCACGGTGACCTCCGTCCTGCCGCTATGCTAGTCTTGGTCTCGTTGCACCCAAATGGCAACCTTTGCCCGATGCCTTGGCCTATGCTTGCCCCCTTTGCAAAAAAGGGGAAACAGGGACACTACACAGGCCGGCGCCCGCCTGGCGCCCGCCTGGTCTCGATCGTCATGGCTTGCATCACGGGCTCCTCGCGAGGTACACCTGCCTTGATCTCTCCACCTCCTCGCGAGCCTGCCTGATGAGGCTGCCTCTGAGAAAGCTTTCTGTCGTCCGCCCCGCGAGGCTTGGCCCCTCGGGAGGGTCTTGAGCTTGAGCTGATGAAGATGGGCCATGCTGGGCCCCCACTTGAGCCACGCCGCTGGCCGCAGGCAGGCAAGTCTGGGGACCCCCGTTCCCAGAACACCAACAAAGTGTACGTAGTGTTTTCGCGAATGTGTACATACATACTGGTCGATCGGTCTCTCTGCAACGATGAACCGTGGCTGAGCAAGCAGCGGTGATACGTCTCCGACGTATCTATAATTTTTTATTGTTCCATGTTGTTATATTATCATTATTGGATGTTTTATAGTCATTTATATATTTTTTTGTACTAACCTATCGACATAGTGTCAAGTGCCAGTTGTTGTTTTCTGCATGTTTTTTACATCGTAGGAAATCAATACTAAATGGAGTCCAAACGCAGCGAAACTTTTTGTGGATTTTTTTGGACCAGAAGACATCCAATGGGCCGGAGAAGCGCCTTGGGGGTGCTCCGATGGGAGCACAACCCACCAGGGCGTGCCTGGCGGTCCAGGTGCGCCCTAGTGGGTTGTGCCCACCTTGGGTGCCTCCCAAACTGACTTTTTGCTCCATAAATACCCCAATATTCCAAACCCTAGGGGACTTGACAAAAATCAATTCCAGCCGCCGCAAGTTCCAGAAACACCAGATCCAATCTAGACACCATCACGGAGGGGTTCATTAATTCCATTGGTGCCTCTCCGATGATCCGTGAGTAGCTCTTTGTAGACTGTCAGCATTCTGGGAATGGGGTTCCCCAGACATGCTTGCCTGCAGCCCATGGCGTGGCTGGGCTGGAAGGTCTGTACGGCCCATCTTCGACAAGGCATTCAAGACCCTCGCGAGGGGCCAAGCCTCGCGAGGCGGACGATGCAAGACCTCCTCAGGAGCGGCCTCGCCAGGCAGGCTCGCGAGGGGCGGAGAGATCAAGGCAAGGCAAACCTCGCGAGGTCCTCGTGACGAGAGCCATGACGATCGAGGCAAGGCGGGCGCCAGGCGAGCGCTAGCGTGCGCAGTGTCCTTGCTTCCTCTTTGGTGCCAAGGGGGCAAGCGCAGGCGTGGAGTACCGAGGCATCAAGCAAAGGTTTCCATATTGGTGCAACGAGACCAAGACCAGAAGGACGGCAAGACGAAGGTCACCATGGAGCCCAGGACGGCGTCGCCACCAGAGCCTTTGGCAGGCGAAGACCGCTTTTGTCAGGATAAGCTGTACTAGCTGTCCGCTTTCAAATTGGCCGTTGTTGGCTCCCTTCCCTCTCAATATTTCAGGAGAGGACCAGGGCCTATATAAGTAGAACTATCCACCACAGTAGGGGGGATCGACCTCATCGCAAATCGAGAACGGATCCAAGATCATCTTACCCACACAAGTTCACCAAGCACAAGAACACCTCAACCTCAGGAGGTTGTTCTTCCCCTTGTACTTTTCATCATCAGCCCAAGAGGCAATCCACCACCACCACACTGGAGTAGGGTATTACACCACAATGGTGGCCTGAACTAGTATAAATCTTGTGTCTTTCTGTGTTATGAGATCGTCGAGTTCGCCCACAAGATCTTAGAGAGCCAGGGCGTGGATCGATAGGGAAAAAACCTTCGCGCGCACCCCAGTGTTTGAACCTTGAGGGTTTTGCCGGAACCCGTGATCCGACATTTGGCGCACCAAGTAGGGGTGTGCCGGAGTATCTTCCCCACCAATCGACTCGCCGACGCTCTGTGGCCCCGATGTCCGGCGACCCAAGGGCTGACTCCGACTGATGGGCAGCTTGGCCAGCCCAGGCGGCGCCACCTGCCCATGAAGACCACAACCCCGCGCTCCAGGCCGCGCGAGCACCGCCTAATGCTACGGGGCGTGGGTGGCGCGGCCAGGCATCATCCACCCTCACTCCACGACAAGCGCGAGCCGCTGCAAGGGCCGCAAGCCACGCCGCAGCAACGGCACCACACACTCGGCGGGAGCAGGCAAACATGTGGGCCGCGCTCACCGTGGCGCGGGAGTTGCTGCGGTGCCGGCTGATGGAGAGCGTCCGCGACACACTGCTGGAATGTGTCGCTGAGCTGCTAGATGCGGCGGCATCAGGAGCGCCGCCTTTCTGCTATCTACTCCCTTCCCGAGCCGCTACTGGACCTCACGAGGGGCCTCGCCGCAACCGCGTGCCCTCGGGTGCGCCTGGGGGCTTCATCGACACCAGGACGGTCGGCGGCGCGGGGGGCCCTATTGCCCCTGCGCCGCCTCTAATTAGCATGGGAACGAGCGTTTCCCCCCATGGCCCCAACGAGGCATCGCGCTATCATCCTCAGGACGCCGCGCTGGGTCGGGCAAGGTGGAGTGTGGGGCACTACGGCGAGGTGTTTGGGGTGACAGCCTTGGAATCCTATATGCCCCGTATGATGGACCAGGAGTACACGCCGGAGGACGACCCTGGCTCATTTCTCGGGCCAGGTTGGGAGGAGGAGGCATTAGGAGCTGAAGCCTTCCAGGAGTCACCGGAGAGCCCCGCCAGCCGCGCCGTCGACTACAGATACATGGTACCCCTAATCCCTCAGGAGCAAGCTTACGCTAACCATGGGTCACAGGAGAATCAGGTCACCACAGCGGCTAGCGGCCCCAGCTTGGCGACCTCCTTCCCGCCAGGAGGATCGCACTAGGGGCAGCAGGAGAGAAGACGGGAGCCAGATCCCTCGCCGCGTCGCACAGAGCAAGGTCCCCCCTGAGGTAGGCCCTCCTCCGGGGTGGCGACGACGACCTTTCCCCCGGAAGAGGACCCGTGGTCGCCGAGGGCGCCGCTGGCGTCCCCTTTCCCCCTTTGTGTCGTCTTGGTTGCCGGTCGGCTCAAAGGTGGTCGAGAGCGGTGCAAGGCGGGGCCCTCGCCTGGCGATATAAAGCAAGGCCGGTACCTGTGAAGAAGGCCTAGTGCCTGTGAAGATCGCCGCCCATGACACTCTCACGTAATAATGAGTGGGGCTGTACACGCCCCGGAGTCTCGGAGAGCCGCCCTCGGGCCTCGGGGGATCCCTCCCATGCCCAGTGGTAGCACTTAGCTCCGCGTTGGTGAGAAGATGTTCAAGACTAGACTAGGCGCCGGATGCGGCCATTTTCTTTGGATCTCTTTTCTCTAACCCTGACTTCTGGATTTGGATTTAAGTTGAAGTTGAATTTTAATTTGATGCCCGCAGGTGGGATGCCTTTTCTTGCTCGAGCTATTTCTCGCAGTCTTGTTCTCGCCTTATTTCGGAGTTCGCACCAGTCGCTATCCTCTCGCGGGCCCCTCGCGAGCCGGGCTGGGCATGAAGCACATGACCCACGCGTGCACCAAGCCGTGGCTGGCGCTTGCTTATCACGCGGCCCCCACGGGCATGTCGACGAACTCATCAGGAGCTCCTCAAAAACCCGCAATCTCTCGGGCCGGTTTGGGCTCGTCCAAGCTAAGGTAAACCGCAACAATGACCTTGCCCTGGCATGCGTAAGCTCATGAAGACGCGTACCCAATTTTGCACGAAAGGATAAAAGTTGCGATTGTTTACATGAGCCCCCCCTCTCAAAATGCTCTTACAACCTTCCGGGGCCACGCCCATGTTTTTATAGGGTAAAAAACAGGGATAATAGGAATCAGTCAGATACGTCGCTCACAGCGTCCCCCATGTCATCTTCAGACGCGCCGCTGGTGTCGCTGTCACCATCGTTGGCATTGCCTCCACCTTCGCTGGCACCGACATCGCCGTCATCAACCACATCGCCTTCGTCCGCCACAACCACTACCCCGTCATCGTCAGAAGCGAAGGCCCTGACCAGCGCATCCACGTGGTCTTCAACCCATTGTGCCAAGTCGCCCCGGATGGCTTCCGGCACGAGAGCAATGGTGGCATTAAAATCGAAGTTGAGATCAATGTTCCGGAGGTGGCTGAAGACACGGGAGAACGCGCGCCCAAGCAGACTGCGACTTCTCTCTTCCACAAGCTGGTGAGCCCTATTTGACTGGGCTTCCAGGTGCGTCATCACATTGGTAATGAAGTTCAGGTAACTGGCGTACATTCGACTGGGCGCGGTGCATTCTCGTCACAGATAAAGCCCAGGGCGGTATTAGCCCTGTTCCGGAGGCCCTGAAGCATGGGGGAGTGCTCGCGCTCCAATGTCCGTCGTTGAAGCACTTCCTCCCTGTTTTGCCGCGCGACGGCCTCGGCGTCATCAACCCGCTTCCGAAGAGAAAGCACCTCGGCACGGGCGGAGGCCAAGTGCGCCTACGCCGTGACCAGGGTGGCAGCCATGGCCTCCTCACACCTCCCCGCCTCATCTAACCTGGGCCTGAGAGCGGCGGTCCTGTCTATTGCCTCGGTTTCCGCAAGCTTCAGCTTCAGGTCATGCCGACCTTCAAGATCCGCGCGAAGCTCGGCCACCCGGCGGTCGACTTCCTCCTGGACCTTGGCCTCGTGAGCCCCGACGGTGTCTTCCGCTTGGGCAACTTGACGCTCTCTCATCTCTAGTTTCTCAAGCTCGAGGCTACGCTCCACGACTTCCAGAGCCAACGCCTCCTCGTGCTTCCAGACCTCCTCTTCCTCGGCAGGGATCCCCCTCAGCGACGCGAGGGCGGCTTTGCGCGCCTCCACTTGCTGCTCGAGGGACGCACTCCAGGCATGGAGCTCCTATGCGCGCTTCTCCGCAGCCTCGCGACGGCGGTCAGCCTCACGAGCCTCCTCTAGAGCTCGGGAGCAGGCCTCACGGGAGGCCGCAAGGGAGGCCTCAGCCTTCATGTTATCTAGCTCGCGCTGGTGAAGCCCGAGGTTGATGGCCACTTTCAGCCTGTGCCACTCCTCCGCCAACTGAAGACCATCGGCCTCAAGGCGTGCATCGACACCCTCAAGTTCTTCGCCGTGTCGGTTCATCACGTTGATCGCCTCCTGGAAGAGCTCATGACGAACGACGCTCCGCCCGCGCTCGAACTCGAGCACACGGCCCATCTCGCCCTCTGCTACGGGGGCTGTGGGCGGCGCCCGGCGCGGCGCACCCCTTCTCAGCAGGGGGCAGGGGGCGGGCGCGGTCCCGGGCGCCAGCCGGCCCTCGCGAGGGGCCCGAACCGAACAAGGACCGCTGCTTGAAGAAGACCCCATGGTCGAGGCCAGCTAGCTACCAATCGTGACCAGGGGAGGAGCCCTTGGCACGCCTGCTACGCTCCAACCAAGACCGCGAAGAAAGGACGACGAAGGTCCGAGCTCGGGGCGCCTTGATGATGGACCAACTCCCACGGCTGACCCCACACCATGTGCAGCGCCCGAGCCTGCAGCGCTGGATCTTGGCGGGTGCGACAGGATGAGAGGGAGCTGCTTCGCAGGAGATTTCATGGCCTTGGAAGAAGGGGTCCTGAGGGGATAATCGTCAGGAAAGGAAGGTGGCACACAGAAGGTCACCAAGATAAGGTACTTACTCATCGACGGCGATGTACTTTCGTCACTTCAATGGCCCGAAGATACCGCTGCCGCTCGGAGATCCTTTCCTCTTGCGGAGCTCCTCGAAGTCCACGCAAAGCTGACCGAAGCGCTGAACGTGGCGGCCAGTACGGGGTGTAGCCGGAGAAGTGCTCGAGAGAACAACTTCAGGAGTGCCTGGCTGCGGAGAACAGTCGGGCGTCGTCTCACCGCGACTTCCCGAGGCCTCTGGAGTTTCAGCCTCGGGAGCCGCGTGCTGCATCGCCTCAGCGGCCGATGTCCCAGAATCACGGGATCCTGAGGACGACGCCCCAGGGGCCCCAGGCGGTGTCCGCACATCAACACTTGTGCCGCCAGCCTCTGACGGTGCTCGTCCCCCTGCACCCACATTCGGGATGGGCTCGGCGCCAGCGACGAAGAGGGGAACCACACTAGCAAGGTTCTCGCAGGACCCCACCAGGCCATACGGCCGCAGCCCCCACTCGTCAAAGGGAGGCATGCCCCCTGCGAGCAGACAGTTCTTCCTAGGCAAGTAGTCTGGCGAAGGGACACCTGTCAGGACCTTGAGCACCATTTGCCGCGGACCAAGGGGGAGCCCAGACTCCTGAAACCTCATATGGTCCTAGCTGCCGAGCAAGGTCCACATAGGGTGAGAATGGCGCTGAAGCGGAGCAACCTGGCGCTTGATGAACTCCTTCACCACCATCGGTGCGGTCACGCCGCGGTCCTTCAGCATCCTTAGCCGGAGCCAGACGGGGACAAGACGGGGGCTCGCGAGCCTCTTGTGGCTCCAGCCAGATTGGGAAATGGCAGGCGTTGACGGGGCGTGGAGCAGAGGGCTGAGCACACCGGCGTCGACAAATACCCACCGTGTCCGAAACTCACTCATGGATGGAGGAAGCTCGAAGTTAATCCCCGTGCCCGCTGTCGCGGCCACGTCCTGGAAGCTCACGCACCCCGAGCTTTGCCGGGGATCAGTCAAATGCAATGAGAAGAAATGGCAGAGAAGGGCCACAGAAGGAGCGATGCCCACCATGGCTTCACACACGAAGATGAAGACAGCAAGGAGAGTCGCGGATTGGGGGTCAAGATGCAGCATATGGATCTGGTAATGTTCAAGCACCGTGTTGAAGAAGGCAGAGAAAGGGGGATCAGGCCTGCCCAAAGGGCGTCAATGAAGATTGGGACCTTGGTGACCACCCGAGCAATGCGAGCGTGAGACGCAGGCCAAGCCATCGTCCCCCCCCCCACTCGTTGGAACTGGTGGCAAGCATGGGACGCACTTTGCCCATGGCCTCGTTGTTGAGGACCCAGGATTGGCCGACTGCAGGATCGGCGGCTGGAGGCACACCTGGCGAAGACAGAGGCTTCTTCCCCTTTTCTACTTGTTTCGGCGCCATGGCGATGAAGCAGTCCGGGTGCAGGTCAGATTGGAGAGGAGGAGCAGAGTCTCGAGGAAGCAGAATAACTAGGGAAGCAAGGCATGGGCGATGGGAGAATAACTGTGTAGGTTGTGAGGGCCACATAGCCAGGCGGATTCGAAGGCAGCATGGGGAAGCGGAGACGCCCACGTCCAATCAACCGCCACGCGTCAACTGAGGTTGCAGGCTTTTGGGGACCGCGGCACTCCGCGCTTGACCTTTGGCTTCGCCTCAAAGCAAAGCTCGGGTGCGCCTTGGGCCCGCGCGCTACTGTCGGAGTTCTGGGAACGGGGGTCCCAGACTTGCCTGCCTGCGGCCCACGGCGTGGCTGGGCTGGCAGGTCTGTACGACCCATCATCATCGACAAAGCATTCAAGACCCTCGCGAGGGGCCAAGCCTCGTGAGGTGGACAACGCAAGACCTCCTCAGGAGCGGCCTCGCCAGGCAGGCTCGCAGGGTGGAGAGATCAAGGAAGGGCAAACCTCGGGAGGTCCTCGTGATGTGAGCCAAGACGATCGAGGCCAGGCGGGCGCCAGCGCGCATAGTGTCCTTGCTTCCTCTTTCGTGCCAAGGGGGCAAGCGCATGCGTGGAGTACCGAGGCATGAAGCAAAGGTTTCCTTATTGGTGCAATGAGACCAAGACCAGAAGGACGGCAAGACAGAGGTCACCATGGATCCCAGGACGGCATCACCACCAGAGCCTTTGGCAGGCGAAGACCGCTTTTGTCAGGATAAGCTGTACTAGTTGTCCCCTTTCAAATTGGCCGTTGTTGGCTCCCTTCCGGCTCAATATTTGGGGAGAGAACCAGGGCCTATATAAGTAGAACTAGCCACCACAGTAGGGGGATCGACCACATCGCAAATAGAGAACGGATCCAAGATCATCTTACCCACACAAGTTCACCAAGCACAAGAAGACCTCAACCCCAGGAGGCTGTTCTTCCCCTTGTACTATTCATCATCAGCCCAAGAGGCAATCCACCACCACCACACTGGAGTAGGGTATTACACCACAATGGTGGCCCGAACCAGTTTAAATCTTGTGTCTTTCTGTGTTGTGAGTTCATCGAGTTCGCCCGCAAGATCTTAGAGAGCTAGGGTGTGGATCGATAGGGAGAAAACCTTCGCGCGCACCCCAGTGTTTGAACCTTGAGGGTTTTGCCGAAACCCGTGATCCGACATAGACCTTCGGGTCCATAGTTAGTCGCTAGATGGATTCCTCTCTATCGTTTAATTCTCAATACAATGGTCTCTTGGTGATCCATATGATGTAATTCTTTTGTGGTGTGTTTATTGGGATCCTATAAACTTTGAGTTTATGATCAGATCTATGTTTTTATCCATGAAAGTTATTTGAGTCCTCGTTGATCTCTTATATGCATGATTGCTTATAGCCTCGTATTTCTTCTCCGATATTTGGGTTTTGTTTGGCCAACTTGATCTATTTATCTTGCAATGAGAAGAGGTGCTTTGTGATGGGTTCAATCTTACGGTGCTTGATCCCAGTGACAGAAGGGGAACCGACACGTATGTATCATTGCTATTAAGGATAACAAGATGGGATCGTTCTTATTGCATTACTCTGTTTCTCTGTTCCCCTTCTGTCATGCATCTAGTGTATTAATTTCATGGAGAAACAGAGTAATGCAATAAGAACGATGCCATGATGTAGATTGGGATCGTGTTCATCCAGCGGCAACGGCCTACTACCACGGGGTCCTATTCATCCAACCCCCATCAGGAACTATTCATCCACAACCAACCAACTAGCTCGACTCACCACGTCTCGACTCGTTCTACGTACCACGCGCATGGTAGCAACGGTCACTATTCATCAAGAGGCAACCCAACACCAGCTAGCTACATCTCACACGGGGGCTCGATCAGCTTCAGTAAGCAGCAGCAGTGCTCAATCGCTCGGGTTCAGTTAGCAGTAGCAGCGAAGGAATCGCTTGGGTTCAGTCAACAGTGAATGAATCGCTCGGCTTCAGTTAATAGCCAAGGGACCGATCGCTCAGGTTCAGTTAGCCAACGCTTCGCATATATGCGCGTACACGAGAGAAACGCAGAAACCTCCATGGATCGCTCGGCCTCGACCACCCACCGTAACCGGGAACTCCCCGATATTTTCCTCACCCTCGCTTCTACCATGGTAATTTCCGTCATGGACGGCCCAAATAATGTCATGCAGCTGCGTCTCCGGCCCGCCCAGGATGAAAATCCCATTTTCTATCATGATTTTCTGTCATAGAAGTAGGAGCCGACCACATCTTTGATGATACCGGGTTTTGTCATAATTATCGTCATAGAAGTGTCATAAGCATGATAGAAAAAAATCATTCAGCCCAAAATGTCACGGATGTATCTTTTTTTTGTAGTGCATGCAACTCTGGGATACCGAAGGAATACCTTGTGTGCTATCAAACGTCACAATGTAACTAGGTGATCATAAATATGCTCTACAACTATCTCGAATGAGTCTATTGATTTGGCCTGAATCAAGATGTTGAGGAACGCAGTAATTTCAAGAAAAATTCCTACGCACACACAAGATCTATCATGGTGATGCATAGCAATGAGAGGGGAAGAGTGTTGTCCACGTACCCTCGTAGACCGTAAGCGGAAGTGTTATGACAACACGGTTGATGTAGTCGAACAACTTCACGATCTGACCGATCCTAGCACCGAAGGTACGGCACCTCCGCGATCTGCACACGTTCAGCTTGATGACGTCCCACGAACTCTAGATCCAACTGACGTCCCACCGCACACGGCTAAGACAATTGTCAACTTGTGTGTCTATGGGGTGCCCCCTCCCCCGTATATAAAGGAGTGGAGGAGGGGGGAGGGTCGGCCCTCTATGGTGCGCCCTGGAGGAGTCCTACTCCCACCGAGAGTAGGATCCCCCCCCTCCCTAGTTGGACTAGGAGAGAAAGGCAAGGGGGGCGGCCCCCCACCCAATTCGGATTGGGCTTGGGGGGGGCCCCTCCTAGGCTTCCTTCTTCTCTCTCCCACTATGGCCCAATAAGGCCCATATACCTCCTGGGGGGTTCCGGTAACCTCCCGGTACTCCGGTAAATGCCCAAACTCACCCGGAACCATTCCGATGTCCAAACATAGTCATCCAATATATCAATCTTTCTCGACCATTCTGAGACTCCTTGTCATGTCTGTGATCACATCCGGGACTTCGAGAAACCTTCGGTACATCAAAATACATAAACTCATAATACAGATCTTCGCCGAACGTTAAGCGTGCGGACCCTATGAGTTCGAGAACTATGTAGACATGACCAAGACTCATCTCGGTCAATAACCAATAGCGGAACCTGGATGCTCATACTAGTTCCTACATATTCTACAAAGATCTTTATCGGTCAAACCGCATAACAGCATACGTTGTTCCCTTTTTCATTGGTATGTTACTTGCCCGAGATTCGATCGTCGGTATCATCATACCTATTTCAATCTCGTTACCAGCAAGTATCTTTACACGTTCCATAATGCTACATCCCGTAACTAACTCATTAGTCACATTGCTTGCAAGGCTTATAGTAATGTGCATTACCGAGAGGGCCCAGAGATACCTGTCCGATACACGGAGTGACAAATCCTAATCTCGATCTATGCAAACTCAACAAACACCATCGGAGACACCTGTAGAGCATCTTTATAGTCACCTAGTTATGTTGTGACATTTGATAACACACGAAGTGTTCCTTCGGTATTCGGGAGTTGCATAATCTCATAGTCATAGGAACATGTATAAGTTATGGAGAAAGCAATAGCAGTAAACTAAACGATCATCATGCTAAGATAACGGATGGGTCAAGTCAATCACATCATTCTCTAATGATGTGATCCCGTTCATCAAATGACAACTCTTTGTCCATGGCTAGGAAACTTAACCATCTTTGATCAACCAGCTAGTCAAGTAGAGACATACTAGTGACACTCGGTTTGTCTATGTATTCACACATGTACTAAGTTTCCGGTTAATACAATTCTATCATGAATAATAAACATTTACCATGATATAAGGAAATATAAATAACAACTTTATTATTGCCTCTAGGGCATATTTCCTTCAGTTTCCCACTTGCACTAGAGTCAATAATCTAGATTACGTTGTAATGATTCTAACACCCATGGAGTCTTGGTGCTGATCATGTTTTGCTCGTGAGAGAGGCTTAGTCAATGGGTCTGCAACATTTAGATCTGTATGTATCATGCAAATCTCTATGTCTCCCTCAATGACTTGATCGCGGATGGAATTGAAGCGTCTCTTGATGTGCTTGGTTCTCTTGTGAAATCTGGATTCCTTTGCCAAGACAATTGCACCAGTATTGCCACAAAAGATTTTCATTGGATCCGATGCACTAGGTATGACACCTAGATCGGATATGAACTCCTTCATCCAGACTCCTTCATTTCCTGCTTCCGAAGCAGCTATGTACTCTGCTTCACATGTAGATCCTGCCACGACGTTCTTCTTGGAACTGCACCAACTGACAGCTCCACCATTTAATAAAAATACATATCCGGTTTGTGACTTAGAGTCATTCAGATCAGTGTCAAAGCTTTCATCGATGTAACCGTTGACGACGAGCTCTTTGTCACCTCATAAACGAGAAACATCTCCTTAGTCCTTTTTAGGTATTTCAGGATGTTCTTGACCACTGTCTAGTGATCCACTCCTGGATTACTTTGGTACTTCCCTGCTAAACTAATACCAAGGCACACATCAGGTCTGGTACACAGCATTGCATACATGATAGAACCTATGGCTGAAGCATAGGGAATGCCTTCCATTTTCTCTCTATCTTCTGAAGTGGTCGGGCATTGAGTCTGACTCAACTTCACACCTTGTAACACACGCAAGAACCCTTTCTTTGCTTGATCCATTTTGAAATTCTTCAAAACTTTATCAAGGTATGTGCTTTGTGAAAGTCCAATTAAGCGTCTTGATCTATCTCTATAGATCTTGATGCCCAATATATAAGCAGCTTCACCGAGGTCTTTCATTGAAATATTCTTATTCAAGTATCCTTTTATGCTATTCAGAAATTCAGTATCATTTCCGATCGGCAATATTTCATCCACATATAATATCAGAAATGCTATAGAGCTCCCACACACTTTCTCGTAAATACATGCTTCTCCAAAAGTCTGTATAAAACCATATGCTTTAATCACACTATCAAAGCGTATATTCCAACTCCGAGAGGCTTGCACCAGTCCATAAATGGATCTCTGGAGCTTGCACACTTTGTTAGCACCTTTTGGATCGATAAAACCTTCTGGTTGCATCATATACAACTCTTCTTTAAGATATCCATTAAGGAATGCAGTTTTGACATCCATTCGCCAAATTTCATAATCATAAAATGTGGCAATTGCTAACATGATTCGGACGGACTTAACCATCGCTACGGGTGAGAAGGTCCCATCGTAGTCAACTCCTTCAACTTTTTGAAAACCTTTTGCAACAAGTTGAGCTTTGTAGACAGTAACATTACTGTCAGCGTGAGTCTTCTTCTTGAAGGTCCATTTATTCTCTATGGCCTGCCGATCATCGGCAAGTAAACCAAAGTCCACACTTTGTTCTCATACATGGATCCCATCTCAGATTTTATCGCCTCAAGCCATTTTGCGGAATCTAGGCTCATCATCGCTTCCTCATAGTTCGTAGGTTCATCATGGTCAAGTAACGTGACCTCCAGAACAGGATTACCGTACCACTCTAGTGTGGATCTTACTCTGGTTGACCTATGAGGTTCGGCAGTAACTTGATCAGAACTTTCATGATCATCATCATTAGCTTCCTCACTTACTAGTGTAGGAATCACTGGAACTGATTTCAGTGATGAACTACTTTCGAATAAGGGAGTAGGTACAATTACCTCGTCAAGTTCTACTTTCTTCCCACTCACTTCTTTTGAGAGAAACTCCTTCTCTAGAAAGGATCCATTCTTAGCAATGAATATCTTGCCTTCGGATCTGTGATAGAAGGTGTACCCAACAGTCTCCTTTGGGTATCCTATGAAGACACATTTCTCCAATTTGGGTTTGAGCTTATCAGGTTGAAGCTTTTTCACATAAGCATCGCAGCCACAAACTTTAAGAAACGACAACTGGGGTTTCTTGCCAAACCACAGTTCATAAGGTGTCATCTCAACGGATTTTGATGGTGCCCTATTTAACGTGAATGCTGTTGTCTGTAAAGCATAACCCCAAAAACGATAGCGAAAAATCAGTGAGAGACATCATAGATCACACCATATCTAATAAAGTGCGGTTACGACATTCGGACACACCATTACGTTGTGGTGTTCCAAGTGGCGTGAGTTGCAAAACTATTCCGCATTGTTTCAAATGAAGACCAAACTCATAACTCAAATATTCACCTCCACGATCAGATCATAGAAACATAATTTTCTTGTTATGATGATTTTCCACTTCACTCTGAAATTCTTTGAACTTTTCAAATGTTTCAGACTTATGTTTCATCAAGTAGATATACCCATATCTGCTCAAATCATCTATGAAGCTAAGAAAATAATGATACCTGCCACGAGCATCAACACTCATCCGACCACATACATCAGTATGTATTATTTCCAATAAGTCTATTGCTCGCTCCATTGTTCCGGAGAACGGAGTCTTAGTCATCTTGCCCATGAGGCATGGTTCGCAAGCATCAAGTGATTCATAATCAAGTGATTCCAAAAGCCCATCAGCATGGAGTTTCTTCATGCGCTTTACACCAATATGACCTAAAAGGGAGTGCCACCAATAAGTTGCACTATCATTATTAAACTTATATCTTTTGGCTTCAATACTATGAATATGTGTATCACTACTATCAAGATTAAAACTGACCACTCATCAGGGGTGCATGACCATAAAAGATAATATTCATATAAATAGAACAACCATTATTCCCTGATTTAAATGAATTACCGTCTCGCATCAAACAAGATCCAGATATAATGTTCATGCTCAACGCTGGCACCAAATAACAATTATTTAGGTCTAAAACTAATCCTGAAGGTAGATGTAGAGGTAGCGTGCCAATAGCGATCACATCGACTTTGGAACCATTTCCCACATGCATCGTCACCTCGTCCTTAGCCAATCTTCGCTTAATCCGTAGCCCTTGTTTCGAGTTGCAAATATTAGCAACAGAACTAGTATCAAATACCCAGGCGCTACTTCGAGCATTGGTAAGGTACACATCAATAACATGTATATCAAATATACCTTTCACTTTGCCAACCTTCTTCTTCGCCAAATACTTGGGGCAGTTCCGCTTCAAGTGACAGTCCCTTTGTAGTAGACGCACCCAGTCTCACGCTTAGGCCCAGACTTGGGCTTCTTCACTTGAGCAGCAACTTGCTTGTAGTTCTTCTTGAAGTTCCCCTTCTTCCCTTTACCCTTTTTCTTGAAACTGGTGGTCTTGTTGACCATCAACACTTGATGCTCCTTCTTGATTTCTACCTCCGCAGCTTTTAGCATTGCGAAGAGCTCGGGAATCGTCTTATCCATCCCTTGCATATTATAGTTCATCACGAAGCTCTTGTAGCTTGGTGGCAGTGATTGAAGAACTCTGTCAATGACACTATCATCAGGAAGATTAACTCCCAGCTAAGTCAAGTGGTTGTGGTACCCAGACATTCTGAGTATGTGTTCACTGACAGAACTATTCTCCTCCATTTTGCAGTTGTAGAACTTATTGGAGACTTCATATCTCTCAATCCAGGCATTTGCTTGAAATATTAACTTCTACTCCTAGAACATCTCATATGCTCCATGACGTTCAAAACATCATTGAAGTCCCGGTCCTAAGCCGTAAAGCATGGCACACTGAACTATCGAGTAGTCATCAGCTTTGCTCTGCCAGGTGTTCATAACATCTGGCGTTGCTCCTGCAACGGGTTTGTCACCTAGCGGTTCTTCCAGGATGTAATTCTTTTTTGCATCAATGAGGATAATCCTCAAGTTGCGGACCCAGTCCATTTAATTGCTACCATCATCTTTAAACTTAGTTTTCTCTAGGAACGCATTAAAATTCAATTGAACAACAGCACGGGCCATCTATCTACAACAACATAGACATGCAAAATACTATCAGGTACTAAGTTCATGATGAATTAAAGTTTAATTAATCAAATTACTTAAGAACTCCCACTTAGATAGACATCCCTCTAATCATCTAAGTGATCACGTGATCCATATCAACTAAACCATGTCCGATCATCACGTGAGATGGAGTAGTTTTCAATGGTGAACATCACTATGTTGATCATATATACTATATGATTCATGCTCGACCTTTCGGTCTCAGTGTTCTGAGGCCATATCTGCATATGTTAGGCTCATCAAGTTTAACCCGAGTATTCTGCATGTGCAAAACTGGCTTGCACTCGTTATATGTGAACATAGAGCTTATCACACCTGATCATCACGTAGTGTCTCGGCACGACGAACTATAGCAACGGTGCATACTCAGGGAGAACACTTATACCTTGAAATTTAGTGAGAGATCATCTTATAATGCTACCGCCGAACTAAAAAAATAAGATGCATAAAGGATAAACATCACATGCAATCAATACAAGTGATATGATATGCCATCATCATCTTGTGCCTTTGATCTCCATCTCCAAAGCACCGTCATGATCACCATCTTCACCGGCTTGACACCTTGATCTCCATCGAAGCATCGCTGTCGTCTCACCAACTATTGCTTCTACGACTATCACTGCCGCTTAGTGGCAAAGGAAAGCAATTACATGGCGATTGCATTTCATACAATAAAGCGACAACCATATGGCTCTGCCAGTTGCCGATAACTCCATTACAAAACATGATCATCTCATACAATAAAATTTAGCATCATGTCTTGACCATATCACATCACAACATGCCCTGCAAAAACAAGTTAGACGTCCTCTACTTTGTTGTTGCAAGTTTTACGTGGCTGCTACGGGCTAAGGAAGAACCGTTCTTACCTACGCATGAAAAACCACAACACGGTATAGTGATTGCTTTTTGATCTTCAGAAAGAACCATGTTCACTGAATCCGATTCAACTAAAGCTGGAGAAACAGATACCCACTAGCCACCTGTGTGCGAAGCACGTCGGTAGAACCAGTCTCGCGTAAGCGTACGCGTAATGTCGGTCTGGGCTGCTTCATCCAACAATACTGCTGAATCAAGAATCAACTAGTGACAGCAAGCAATATGTATATACCCACGCCCACAACTCCTTTGTGTTCTACTCATGCATATAACATCTACGCATAGACCTGGCTCGGATGCCACTATTGGGGAATGCAGTAATTTCAAAAAAAATCCTATGCACACGCAAGAGCTATCATGGTGATGCATAGCAATGAGAGGGGAAGAGTGTTGTCAATGTACCCTGTAGACCGTAAGCTGAAGCGTTTTGACAACGCGGTCGATGTAGTCGAACGTCTGCACGATCCAACTGATCCAAGCACCGAAGGTACGGCACCTCCGCAATCTACACACGTTCAGCTCGGTGACGTCCCACGAACTCTAGATCCAGCTGAGTGTCTAGGGAGAGTTTCGTCAGCACGATGACGTGATGATGGTGATGATGAAGCTACCGGAATAGGGCTTCGCCTAAGCACCGCTACGATATGACCAAGGTGGATTATGGTGGAGGGGGCACCGCACGCGGCTAAGACAATTGTCAACTTGTGTGTCTATGGGTTGCCCCCTCCCTCGTATATAAAGGAGTGGAGGAGGGGGGAGGTTCGGCCCTCTATGGCGCGCCCTGGAGGAGTCCTACTCTCATAAGGAGTAGGATTCCCCCCTTCCCTAGTTGGACTAGGAGAGGGAGGAAGGGGGAGGAAGGAGGAAGGAAAGGGGGCGCCGGCCCCCCACCCAATTCGGATTGGGCATGGGGGTGCACCCCCTCCTAGGCTTCCTTCTCCTCTCTCCCACTATGGCCCAATAAGGCCCATATACCTCCCGGGGGGTTCAGGTAACCTCCCGGTACTCCGGTAAATGCCCGAACTCACCCGGAACCATTCCTATGTCCAAACATAGTCATCCAATATATCGATCTTTACGTCTCGACCATTTTGAGACTCCTAGTCATGTACGTGGTCACATCCGAGAATCCGAACAACCTTCGGTACATCAAAACACATAAATTCATAATACCGATCGTCAACGAACGTTAAGAGTGCGGACCCAATGGGTTCGAGAACTATGTAGACATGACCGAGACTCATCTCCGGTCCATAACCAATAGCGGAACCTGGATGCTCATATTGGTTCCTACATATTCTACGAAGATCTTTATCGGGCAAACCGCATAACAACATACATTGTTCCCTTTGTCATCGGTATGTTACTTGCCCGAGATTCGATCGTCGATATCATTATAACTAGTTCAATCTCATTGCCGGAAAGTCTCTTTACTCATTCCATAATGCTACGTCCCGTAACTAACTCAATAGTCACATTGCTTGGAAGGCTTATAATGATGTGCATTACCGAGAGGGCCCAGAGATACCTCTCCAATACAAGGAGTGACAAATCCTAATCTCGTTCTATGCCAACTCAACAAACACCATCGGAGACACTTGTAGAGCATCTTTATAGTCACCCAGTTATGTTGTGACGTTTCATAGCACACTAAGTGTTCCTCCGGTATTCGGGAGTTGCATAATCTCATAGTCATAGGAACATGTATAAGTTATGGAGAAAGCAATAGCAGTAAACTAAATGATCATTGTGCTAAGCTAACAGATGGGTCAAGTTAATCCCATCATTCTCTAATGATGTGATCCTGTTCATCAAATGACAACTCTTTGTCCATGTCTAGGAAACTTAACCATCTTTGGTCAACGAGCTAGTCAAGTAGAGGCATACTAGTGACACTCTGTTTGTCTATGTATTCACACATGTACTAAGTTTCCAGTTAATACAATTCTAGCATGAATAATAAACATTTATCATGATATAAGGAAATATAAATAACAACTTTATTATTGCCTCTAGGGCATATTTCCTTCACAAGATTGGGATTTGTCACTTCGTATATCGGAGAGGTATCTCTAGGCCATCTCGTTAATACACATCACAAGAAGATTGAAGGCAAAGTGACTAAGGAGTTAGTTGCAAGATGATGTATTATGGAACGAGTAAAGAGACTTGCCGGTAACAAGATTGAACTAGGTATAGAGATACCGACGATCGAATCTTGGGCAAGTAACATACTGACAGACAAAGGGAATTACGTATGTTGTCATAAAGGTTCAACCGATAAAAGATCTTCGTGCATATGTAGGAACCAATATGGGCATCCAGGTCCCGCTATTGGTTATTGACCAGAGAGGTGTCTCGGTCATGATTACATAATTCCTGAACACGCAGGGTCGCACGCTTAACGTTCGTTGACGCTAGTGTAGTATTAGGATATTTGATGAGTGGTAACCAAATGTTGTTTGGACTCCCGGATGAGATCCCGGACATCAGGAGGAGTCTCGGAATGGTCGAGAGGTAAGGATTTATATATGGGAAGTCATATTTGGGGTTCCGGAAAAAGGAGCAGTTTTTTCGGTATTCTACCGGGAAGCTTCCATAAGGTTTTGGAGGATTATGAAGGGGTCTGGAAGTCCACAAATGGGTCCACCATGACCCAAGGGCTAGCATGGGCTGCGGGGAAGCGCTCTAGCCTTATTGGGCTAGGTGCACCTAAAGGAAATATGCCCTAGAGGCAATAATAAAGTTGTTATTTATATTTCCTTATATCATGATAAATGTTTATTATTCATGCTAGAATTGTCTTAACTAGAAACTTAGTAGATGTGTGAATCCATAGAAAAACAGATTGTCCCTAGTATGCCTCTACTTGACTAGCTCGTTAATCAAAGATGATTAAGTTTCCTGACCATATACATGTGTTGTCATTTGATGAACGGGATCACATCATTAGAGAATGATGTGATGGACAAGACCCATCTGTTAGCTTAGCATAATGATCATTTAGTTTTATTGCTATTGCTTTCTTCATGACTTATACATATTCCTCTGACTATGAGATTATGCAACTCCCGAATGCTGGAGGAACACTTTGTGTGCTATCAAACGTCACAATGTAACTGGGTGATTATAAAGAAGCTCTACAAGTGTCTCCGAAGGTGTTTGTTGAGTTGGCATAGATCAAGATTAGAATTTGTCACTCCGTGTATCGGAGAGGTATCTCTGGGCCCTCTCGGTAATGCTCATCACTATAAGCCTTGCAAGCAATGTGACTAATGGTTTAGTTGCGGGAGATGCATTACGAAACGAGTAAAGAGACTTGCCAGTAACGAGATTTAACTAGGTATGAGGATACCGATGATAGAATCTCGGGAAAGTAACATACCAATGACGAAGGGAATGACGTATGTTGTTATGCAGTTTAACCGATAAAGATCTGCGTAGAATATGTAAGAGCCAATATGAGCATCCAGGTTCCGCTATTGATTATTAACTGTAGATGTGTCTCGGTCATGTCCACACACTTAACGTTCGATGATGATTTGTATTATGAGTTATGTGATTTGATGACCGAAGTTTGTTCGGACTCCTGGATGAGATCACGGACATGACGAGGAGTCTCGAAATGGTCGAGAGGTACAGATTGATATATTGGACGAAGATATCCGGACACCGGAAAGATTTCGGGACATTTCGGATATTTATCGGGGAACCAAGGGGTTACCGGAACCCCCAGGGAAGTTATGGGCCTAGATGGGCCATAAGGGAGTAGGAGAGGGCAGCCCACAGGGTGCCCCCCCAAGGGCAGTCAGGATTGGACTAGGGGGAGGGGGCGCGGCCCCCTCTTTCCTCTTCCTCTCCCTCTCCTTCCCTCCTGTCCCCTCTTAGAATAGGAAAGGGAGTCCAACTAGGATTGGCAGTCCTAGTTCGACTCCCCCTTGGTGCGCCCCCTCATGGCCATTGGCCTCCTCCCTCTCCTCCATGATATACGTGGCCAAGGGGCACCCTAAATAACAACTGACAATCTCTTAGCCGTGTGCGGTGCCCCTCTCCACAATTTAACACCTCGGTCATATCGTCGTAGTGCTTAGGCGAAGCCCTGCGTCAGTAACTTCATCATCACCGTCACCACGCCATCGTGCTGACAGAACTCTCCCTCGACCCTCTACTGGATGAAGAGTTCGAGGGACGTCATCATGATGAACGTGTGCTCAACACGGAGGTGCCGTACGTTCAGTACATGGATCGGTTTGATCGTGAAGACGTTCGACTACATCAACCGCATTACTAAACGCTTCCACTTTCGGTCTACGAGGGTACGTGGACACACTCTCCTGTCTCGTTTCTATGATTCTCCTAGATAGATCTTGCGTGATCATAGGATTTTTTTAATTACTATGTTCCCCAACAGTGGTATCAGAGCCAGGTCTATGCTTAGATGTTATATGCACGAGTAGAACACAATGAGTTGTGGGCGATAATAGTCATACTGCTTACCACCAACGTCTTACTTTCATTCGGCGGTATTGTTGGATGAAGCGGCCGGGACCGACATTCATGACCGCGTTCATGAGACTGGTTCTACCGACGTGCTTCGCACACAGGTGGCTAGTCGGTGTCTGTTTCTCCAACTTTAGTTGAATCGAGTTTGACTATGACCGGTCCTTGTTACAGGTTAAAATAGCACACTTGACGAAAAATCATTGTGCTTTTGATGCGTACGTAAGAACGGTTCTTGCTCGAAGCCCGTAGCAGCCACATAAAACTTGCAACAACCAAGTAGAGGACGTCTAACTTGTTTTTGCAGGGCATGTTGTGATGTGATATGGTCAAGACGTGATGAGATATAAATTCTTGTATGAGTTGATCATGTTTATGTAAAAGTTATCGGCAACTGGCAGGAGCCTTATGGTTGTCGCTTTATTGTATGAAATGCAATCGCCATGTAATTGCCTTACTTTATCACTAAGCGGTAGAGATAGTCGTAGAAGCAATAGTTGGCGAGATGACAATGATGCTATGATGGAGATCAAGGTGTCAAGCCGGTGACGATGGAGATCATGGTGCTTTGGAGATGGAGATAAAAGGCACAAGATGATGATGGCCATATCATGTCACATATTTTGATTGCATGTGATGTTTATCCTTTATGCATCTTATTTTTCTTAGTACGGTGGTAGCATTATAAGATGATCCCTAACTAAATTTCAAGGTATAAGTGTTCTCCCTGAGTATGCACTGTTGCTACAGTTCGTCGTGCCGAGACACCACGTGATGATCGGGTGTGATAAGCTCTATGTTCACATACAACGGGTGAAAGCCAGTTTTGCACATGCAGAATACTCGGGTTAAACTTGACGAGCCTAGCATATGTAGATATGGTCTCAGAACACTGAGACCGAAAGGTCAAACGTGAATCATATAGTAGATATGATCAACATAGTGATGTTCACCATTGAAAACTACTCCATCTCATGTGATGAACGAACATGGTTTAGTTGATATGGATCACGTGATCATTTAGATGACTAGAGGGATGTCTATCTAAGTGGGAGTTCTGTAGTAATATGATTAATTGAACTTTAATTTACCATGAACTTAGTACCTGATAGTTTTTGCATATCCATGTAGTTGTAGATCAATTGCCCGTGCTACCATTCCCTTGAATTTTAATGCGTTCCTAGAGAAAGCTAAGTTGAAAGATGATGGTAGCAACTACACAGACTGGGTCCGTAACTTGAGGATTGTCCTCATTGCTGCATAGAAGAATTACGTCCTGGAAGCACTGCTAGGAGCAAGACCCTCTACTGGAGCAACTCCGGACGTTATGAACGTCTGGTAGAGCAAAGTTGATGACTACTCGATAGTTCAATGTGCCATGCTTTATGGCTTAGAATCGGGACTTCAAAGATGTTTTGAATGTCATGGAGGATATGAGATGTTCCAAGATTTGAAGTTAATATTTCAAGCAAATGCCCGAGTTGAGAGATATGAAGTCTCCAACAAGTTCTATAGTTGCAAGATGGTGGAGAATAGTTCTGTCAGTGAAGACATACTCAGAATGTCTAGGTGCCATAACCACTTGACTCAACTGGGAGTTAATCTTCCTGATGATAGTGTCATTGACAGGGTTCTTCAATCACTGCCACCAAGCTATAAAGGCTTCATGATGAACTATAGTATGCAAGGGATGGAAAAGAAAATTCCCGAGCTCTTCACGATGCTAAAGGCTGCGGAGGTAGAAATCAAAAAGGAGCATAAAGTGTTGATGGTGAACAAGACCACTAGTTTCAAGAAAAAAGGGCAAATGGAAGAAGGGGGGCTTCAAGAAGTACAGCAAGCCAGTTGCTGCTCAAGGGAAGAAACCCAAGTCTGGACCTAAGGCTGAAACTGAGTGCTTCTACTACAAAGGGACTGGTCACTGGAAGCGGAACTGCCCCAAGTATTTGGCGGATAAGAAGGATGGCAAAGTGAAAGGTATATTTGACATACATGTTATTGGTGTGTACCTTACTAATACTCGTAGTAGCACCTGGGTATTTGATATTGGTTCTGTTGCTCATATTTGCAACTTGAAACAGGGGCTACAGATTAAACGAAGATTGGCTAAGGACGAGGTGACAATGCGCATGGGAAATGGTTCCAAAGTTGATGTGACTGCCGTCGGCACGCTACCTCTACATCTACCACCGGGATTAGTTTTAGACCTAAATAATTGTTATTTGGTGCCAGCGTTGAGCATGAACATTATATTCGGATCTTGTTTAATGCGAGATGGTTATTCATTTAAATCGGAGAATAATGGTTGTTCTATTTATATGAGTAATATCTTTTATGGTATTGCACCCTTGATGAGTGGTCTAGTTTTGTTTAATCTCGATTGTAGTGATACACATATTCATAATATTGAAGCCAAAATATGCAAAGTTAATAATAATAGTGCAACTTATTTGTGGCACTGTCATTTAGGTCATATTGGTGTAAAGCGCATGAAGAAACTCCATGTTGATGGGCTGTTGGAATCACTTGATGCTTGCGAACCATGCCTCATGGGCAAGATGACTAAGACTTCGTTCTCTGTAACAATGGAGCGAGCAACTGACTTATTGGAAATAATACATACTGATGTATGCGGTCTGATGAGTGTTGAGGCTCGCGGCGGGTATCGTTATTTTCTAACCTTCACAGATGATTTGAGCAGATGTGGGTATATCTACTTAATGAAACTTAGGTCTGAAACATTTGAAAATTTCAAAGAATTTTAGAGTGAAGTGAAAAATCATCATAACAAGAAAATAAAGTTTCTACGATCTGATTGTGGAGGTGAATATTTGAGTTATGAGTTTGGTCTTCATTTGAAATAATGTGGAATAGTTTCGCAACTAACGCCACTTGGAACACCACAGTGTAATGGTGTGTCCAAACGTCGTAACCGTACTTTATTAGATATGGTGCAATCTATGATGTCTCTTACCGATTTACCGGAATCGTTTTGGGGTTATGCTTTAGAGACGGTTGCATTCACGTTAAATAGGGCACCATCTAAATCCGTTGAGACGACACCATATGAACTATGGTTTGGCAAGAAACCTAAGTGGTCGTTTCTTAAAGTTTGGAGTTGTGATGCTTATGTGAAAAAAAATTCAACCTGATAAGCTCAAATGCAAATCGGAGAAATGTGTCTTCATAGGATACCCAAAAGAGACTGTTGGGTACACCTTCTATCACAGATCCGAAGGCAAGATATTCGTTGCTAAGAATGGGTCCTTTCTAGAGAAGGAGTTTCTCTCGAAAGAAGTGAGTGGGAGGAAAGTAGAACTTGATGAGGTAATTGTACCTTCTCCCGAATTGGAAAGTAGTTTGTCACAAAAATCAGTTCCAGTGATTCCTTCACCAATTAGTGAGGAAGCTAATGATGATGATCATGAAACTTCAGATCAAGTTATTACCGAACCTCGTAGGTCAACCAGAGTACGGTCCGCACTAGAGTGGTACAATAACCCTGTTCTGGAGGTCATGTTACTTGACCATGACAAACCTATGAACTATGAGGAAGCGATGATGAGCCAAGATTCTGTGAAATGGCTTCAGACCATGAAATCTGAGATGGGATCCATGTATGAGAACAAAGTGTGGACTTTGGTTGACTTGCCCGATGATCGGCAAGCCATAGAAAATAAATGGATCTTCAAGAGGAAGACTGACGCTGACGGTAATGTTACTGTCTACAAAGCTCGACTTATCGTGAAAGGTTTTCGACAAGTTCAAGGAGTTGACTACGATGTGACCTTCTCACCCGTAGCAATTGCCGCATTTTATGATGATGAAATTTGGCAAATAGATGTCAAAACTGCATTCCTTAATGGATATCTTAAAGAAGAGTTGTATATGTTGCAACCAAAAGGTTTTGTCGATCCTAAAGGTGCTAACAAAGTGTGCAAGCTCCAGCGATCCATTTATGGACTGGTGCAAGCCTCTCGGAGTTGGAATATATGCTTTGATAGTGTGATCAAATCATATGGTTTTATGCAGACTTTTGGAGAAGTCTGTATTTACAAGAAAGTGAGTGGGAGCTCTGTAGCATTTCTAACATTATATGTGGATGACACATTGTTGATTGGAAATAATACAGAATTTCTGGATAGCATAAAAGGATACTTGAATAAGAATTTTTCAATGAAAGACCTCGGTGAAGCTGCTTATATATTGGGCATCAAGATCTATAGAGATAGATCAAGACGCTTAATTGGACTTTCACAAAGATCTATAGAGATACCTTGATAAAGTTTTGAAGAAGTTCAAAATGGATCAGTCAAAGAAAGGGTTCTTGCATGTGTTAAAAGGTGTGAAGTTGAGTCAGAATCAATGCCCGACCACTGCAGAAGATAGAGAGAAAATGAAGGTCATTCCCTATGCCCCGGCCATAGGATCTATCAAGTTTGCAATGTTGTGTACCATACCTGATGTGTGCCTTGCTCTAAGTTTAGCGAGGAAGTGCCAAAGTAATCTAGGAGTGGATCACTGGACAGCGGTCAAGAACATCCTGAGATACCTGAAAAGGACTAAGGATATGTTTCTCGTTTATGGAGGTGACAAAGAGCTCGTCGTAAATGGTTACGTCAATGCAAGCTTTGACACTGATCTGGATGACTCTAAGTCACAAACCGGATACGTATTTATATTGAATGGTGGAGCTATAAGTTGGTGCAGTTCCAAGAAGAGCATCTTGGCGGGAACTACATGTGAAGCGGAGTAGATATTTGCTTCGGAAGCAGCTAATGAAGGAGTCTGGATGAAGAAGTTCATATCCGATCTAGGTGTAATACCTAGTGCATTGGGTCCAATGAAAATCTTTTGTGACAATACTGGAGCAATTGCCTTGGCAAAGGAATCCAGATTCCACAAGAGAAGCAAACACATCAAGAGACGATTCAATTCCATCTGCGATCAAGTCAAGGAGGGAGACATAGAGATTTGCAAGATACATACGGATCTGAATGTTGCAGACACGTTGACTAAGCCTCTCTCACGAGCAAAACATGATCAGCACCAAGACTCCATGGGTGTAAGAATCATTACTATGTAAGCTAGATTATTGACTCTAGTGCAAGTGGGAGACTAAAGGAAATATGCCCTAGAGGCCATAATAAAGTTGTTATTATATTTCCTTATATCATGATAAATGTTTATTATTCATGCTAGAATGTATTAACTGGAAACTAAGTACATGTGTGAATACATAAACAAACAGAGTGTCCCTAGTATGGCTCTACTTGACTAGCTCGTTCATCAAAGATGGTTATGTTTCCTGACCATAGACATGTGTTGTCATTTGATGAACGAGATCACATCATTAGAGAATGATGTGATGGACAAGACCCATCCGTTAGCTTAGCATAATGATCGTTTAGTTTTATTGCTATTGCTTTCTTCATGACTTATACATATTCCTCTGACTAGGAGATTATGCAAGTCACGAGTACCGGAGGAACACTTAGTGTGCTATCAAACCTCACAACGTAATTGGGTGATTATAAAGATGCTCTACAGGTGTCTCCGAAGGTGTTTGTTGAATTGACACAGATCAAGATTAGAATTTGTCACTCCGTGTATCAGAGAGGTATCTCTGAGCCCTCTCGGTAATGCTCATCACTATAGGCCTTGTGATACGTCTCCAACGTATCTATAATTTTTTATTGTTCCATGCTATTATATTATCTATTTTGAATGTTTAATGGGCTTTATTATACACTTTAATATTATTTTTGGGACTAACCTACTAACCCAAAGCCCAGTGCAAATTGCTATTTTTTTGCCTATTTCAGTGTTTCGCAGAAAAGGAATATCAAACGGAATCCAAACGGAATGAAACCTTCAGGAGAGTTATTTTTGGAACAAACGTGATCCAAGGGACTTGGAGTAGACGTCAAGAAAGGAGTGAGGAGGCCATGAGGCAGGGAGGCACGCCCCCACCCTCGTGGGCCCCTCGCAGCTCCACCGACCTACTTCTTCCTGCTATATATATATCCATATACCCCCAAAAACATCCAGGAGCACCACGAAACCCTATTTCCACCGCCGCAACCTTATGTACCCAAGAGATCCCATCTTGGGGCCTTTTTCGGAGCTCGTCCGAAGGGGGAATCAGTCACGAAGGGATTCTACATCAACACCATAGCCTCTCCGATGATGTGTGAGTAGTTTACCACAGACCATCGGGTCCATACTTATTAGCTAGATGGCTTCTTCTCTCTCTTTGGATCTCAATACAAAGTTCTCCTCGATCTTCTTGGAGATCTATTTGATGTAATTCTTTTTGTGGTGTGTTTGTCGAGATCCGATGAATTCTGGGTTTATGATCAAGACTATCTATGAACAATATTTGATTCTTTTCTGAAATCTTTTATGTATGATTTGTTATCTTTGCAAGTCTCTTCAAATTATCAGTTTGGTTTGGCCTACTAGATTGATCTTTCTTGCAATGGGAGAAGTGCTTAGCTTTGGGTTCAATCTTGCGGTGTCCTTTCCCAGTGACAGCAGGGGCAGCAAGGCACGTATTGTATTGTTGCCATCGAGGATAAAAAGATGGGGTTTATATCATATTGGTTGAGTTTATCCCTCTACATCATGTCATCTTGCCCAATGCGTTACTATGTTCTTATGAACTTAATACTCTAGATGCATGCTGGATAGCGGTCGATGTGTGGAGTAATAGTAGTAGATGCAGAATCGTTTCGGTCTACTTGTCGCAGGCGTGATGCCTATATACATGATCATGCCTAGATATTGTCATAATTATGCACTTTTCTATCAATTGCTCGACGGTAATTTGTTTACCCACCATAATACTTATGCTATCTTGAGAGAAGCCACTAGTGAAAACTATGGCCCCCGGGTCTATTTTCCGTCATATAAGTTTCCAATCTATTTTACTTTCCTCTCTTTATTTTCCAATCTATATCATAAAAATACCAAAAATATTTATCTTATTATCTCTATCAGATCTCACTCTCGTAAGTGACCGTGAAGGGATTGACAACCCCTTTATCGCGTTGGTCGTGAGGTTCTTATTTGTTTGTGTAGGTGCGAGGTGACTTGCGTGTAGTCTCCTACTGGATTGATACCTTGGTTCTCAAAAACTGAGGGAAATACTTACGCTACTTTGCTGCATCACCCTTTCCTCTTCAAGGGAAAACCAACGCAGTGCTCAAGAGGTAGCGAGAAGGATTTTTGGCGCCGTTGCCGGGAAGGTTGCATCAATTCAAGACAAACCAAGTACCCATCACAAACTCTTATCCCTCGCATTACATTATTTTCCATTTGCCTCTCGTTTTCCTCTCCCCCACTTCACCTTTGCCGTTTTATCCGCCCCCTTCCATTCGTCCTTCTATTTGCACGTGTTACAATGTGCCTTCCATTTTCTTGCATCTTTTCTTTCTAAAAATCTGATGATATGGATCCACTTAAAGTGTTCTACTTGGATCATCTTTGATCCTTATGTGCTCGTGCTGAAACCCCAACTAGCCTAGTTGATGGGAAATCTTTAGATGAGCATGCTCATTTTGTGCGTCACTGTTTGTCTGAAAAAGGGAGACTCTTATGGGATCAAATAAATAGATTGTTGTGTTATGCTTGGAATCTTTGTGAAATTTGTGATTTTACTTGTTGCTCTAAGAACCCTAAAAACACCTCCCCTACCTATGTGAGTTTAATGATAATGAAATCTTATCTTCTTATGTAAAGGGTGTTTATAGTTACTACGATATCGAACAAATTGAAGAATTTGTTGATTTTAAGGGTGCTTATGAAGTTGCTTCTTTGATTGGGAAGTATGATATTACTCTCTATGAATCGGAAAATTTTGACATACTTAAATATTGCTATGAAAACTATGCTCATAATGTCTATGTCAAAGAATTTATTAAAAAAATGACCATTGCTTAGAAAGAAAATAATGATATGGATGAATCTATAGATAATTATGATTCCAATGATTTGATTGAAATATCCCTTGATGAACATGATTCTTGCTATTCTTGTGGCCATGTTGCCAATATTTATGAAGATGAGTTTGTTATAGTCCCTTATGTTAAACATCAGATCATTGCTATTGCACCCATACTTGATAGTTCCTTTGATGAAAAGCATGATTGCAATGATGTCATCATAAATTCTCTTAATGTCAATTGTGTTAATGATATGCAAAACCGCAAGCTTGGGGATGCTAGTTTTTCTATGACTACTATTTGTTGCAATGATCATGATTGGGGTGATTCTTCTTTTGATCTTGCAAATTTATTGAAGCCCCATGATGAATATGAGATTGATAATGGTGTTTGCAATATTATTGAAAGTGGGTTTGGAAGAGTGTCAACTTTAGATCCCACATATTTGGAAAATGTTCAATCTTATGGAATTTTTGATAAAAGTGGGTTTGGAGAGGTCATGACTTTAGTTAATTTTAATCCCACTATTTTGGAAGAGTGTCACCTTTGCATACATGTGGATTGTGTTAGGAAAATGTTATGTGATAGCTATTTTGTTGAATTTTCTTATGATCCCATATGTAATTATTATGAGAGAGGAAAATATGATTGTAGAAATTTTCATGTTACTAAATTACCTCTCGTTATGTTGAGATTCCTATTGTTTCTTTCCGCTTCCTTGCACATGCTAGTTTTTGCTTGCCTTGATAGTTTGTTTGCCGATAAGATGCCTATGCATAGGAATTATGCTACACTTAGATGTGTTTTTCACATTTTTCATGATGCTCTCTTTGTGCTTCAATTCTTGTCTTTCATGTGAGCATCATTGAAATTATCAATGCCTAGCTAGGGGCGTTAAACGAGAGCACTTGTTGGGAGGCAACCCAATTTTATTTTTGTTTCTTGATTTTTGGTTCTGTTTAGTAACAAATAATTCATATAGCCTCTGTTTAGGTGTGGTTTTATGCTTTTAATTAGTGTTTGTGCCAAGTAGAACCTTAGGGGAGACTTGGGGAAAGTTTTAGCGATCTTGCTGTAAAAAACAGAAACTTTAGCGCTCACGAGATTTGCTGCCATTTTTTACTGGAGAGTGAGATTAGGTTGATTCTTTTTGAATATGATTAACAGACAAATTTCTAACGTCCACCAATATATTTCAGAATTTTTGGGGTTACATAAGTATTCGAAACCTACAGATTACTACAGACTGTTTTGATTTTTTGACAGATTCTGTTTTTCGTATGTTGTTTGCTTATTTTGATGAATCTATGGCTAGTATCGGAGGGTATGAACCATAGAGAAGTTGGAATACAGTAGGGTTAACACCAATATAAATAAAGAATGAGTTCATTACAGTACCTTAAGTGGTGGTTTGTTTTCTTATACTAACGGAGCTCATGAGATTTTCCATTGAGTTTTGTGTTGTGAAGTTTTCAAGTTTTGGGTAAAGATTTGGTGGATTATGGAATAATGAGTGGAAAGATCCTAAGCTTGGGGATTCCCAAGGCACCCCAAGGTAAAATTCAAGGACAACCAAAAGCCTAAGCTTGGGAATGCCCTGGAAGGCATCCCCTCTTTCGTCTTTGTCCATCGGTAACTTTACTTGAGGCTATATTTTTATTCACCACATGATATGTGTTTTGCTTGGAGCGTCTTGTACGATTTGAGACTTTGATTTTTAGTTTACCACAATAATACTTGCTGTACACACCTTTTGGGAGAGACACACATGAATCGGAATTTATTAGAATAATCTATGTGCTTCACTTATATCTTTTGAGCTAGATAATTTTGCTCTAGTGCTTCACTTATATCTTTTAGAGCATGGTGGTGGTTTTATTTTATAGAAATTATTGATCTCTCATGCTTCACTTATATTATTTTGAGAGCCCTTTATAAGAGCATGGTAATTTTCTTTGGCTATAAAATTGGTCCTAATATGATAGGCATCCAAGATTGGTATAATAAAAACTTTCATAAAAAGGTGCATTGAATACTATGAGAAGTTTGATACTTGATAATTGTTTTGAGATATAAAGATGGTGATATTAGAGTTGTGCTAGTTGAGTAGTTGTGAATTTGAGAAATACTTGTGTTGAAGATTGCAAGTCCCGTAGCATGCACGTGTGGTAACCGTTGTGTAACAAATTTGAAACATGAGGTGTTCTTTGATTGTCTTCCTTATGAGTGGTGGTCAGGGACGAGCGATGGTCTTTTCCTACCAATCTATCCCCCTAGGAGCATGCGCATAATGCTTGGTTTTTGATGACTTATAGATTTTTGCAATAAGTATGTGAGTTCTTTATGACTAATGTTGAGTCCATGGATTATACGCACTCTCACCTTTCCATCATTGCTAGCCTCTTCGGTACCGTGCATTGCCCTTTCTCACCTTGAGAGTTGGTGCAAACTTTGCCGGTGCATCAAAACCCCGTGATATGATACACTCTATCACACACAAACCTCCTTATATCTTCCTCAAAACAGCGACCATACCTACCTATTATGGCATTTCCATAGCCATTCCGAGATATATTGCCATGCAACTTTCCACCGTTTCATTTATGACATGCTTCATCATTGTCTTATTGCCTTGCATGATCATGTAGTTGACATCGTATTTGTGGCAAAGTCACCATGCATAATTTATCATACATGTCACTCTTGATTCATTGCCCTTCCCGATACACTGCCGGAGGCATTCATATAGAGTCATATTTTGATCTAGTATCGAGTTGTAATCATTGAGTTGTAAATAAATAGAAGTGTGATGATCATCATTCATAGAGCATTGTCCCAAATAAAAAAGGGGGAAGGGCAAATAAAAATAGGAAGGCCCAAAAAAGAGGGATAAATAAAAAGGGACAATGCTACTATCCTTTTTATCCACACTTGGGCTTCAAAGTAGCACCATGATCTTTATGATAGAGTCTCTTGTTTTGTCACTTTCATATACTAGTGGGGATTTTTCATTATAGAATTTGGCTTGTATATTCCAACAATGGGCTTCCTGAAATGCCCTAGGTCTTTGTGAGCAAGCAAGTTGGATGCACACCCATTTAGTTTCTTTTGTTGAGCTTTCATACATTTATAGCTCTAGTGCATCCATTGCAAGGCAATCCCTACTCCTTGCATTGACATCAATTGATGGGCATCTCCCTAGCCCGTTGGTTAGCCGCGTCAATGTGAGACTTTGTCCTTTTTTGTCCACTCCACATAACCCCCGTCATTATACTCTATTCCACCCATAGTGCTATATCCATGCCTCATGCTCATGTATTGCGTGAAAATTGAAAAAAGTTTGAGATACTAAAGTATGAAACAATTGCTTGGCTTGTCATTGGGGCTGTGCATGATGAGAGCATTCTTCTATGATGAAAATGGAGCATGACCAAACTATATGATTTTGTAGGGATGAACTTTCTTTGGCCATGTTATTTTGAGAAGACATGATTGCTTAGTTAGTATGCTTGAAGTATTATTATTTTTATGTCAATATTAAACTTTTGTCTTGAATCTTTCGGATCTGAATATTCATGCCACAATAAAGAAAATTACATTGAGAATTATGTTAGGTAGCATTCCACATCAAAAATTCTGTTTTTGTCATTTACCTACTCGAAGACGAGCAGGAATTAAGCTTGGGGATGCTTGATACGTCTCCAACGTATCTATAGTTTTTGATTGTTCCATGCTATTATATTATCTATTTTGGATGTTTAATGGGCTTTATTATACACTTTTATATTATTTTTGGGACTAACCTAATAACCTAAAGCCCAGTGCAAATTGCTGTTTTTTTGCCTATTTTAGTGTTTCGCAGAAAAGGAATATCAAACGGAATCCAAATGGAATGAGACCTTCGGGAGAGTTATTTTTGGAATAAACGTGATCCAGGGGACTTGGAGTAGATGTCAAGAAAGGAGCAAGGAGGCCACGAGGCAGGGAGGTGCGCCTGCCCCCTAGGTGCGCCCCCACCCTCGTGGGCCCCTCGCAGCTCCACCGACCTACTTCTTCCTCCTATATATAACCATATACCCCAAAAACATCTAGGAGCACCACGAAACCCTATTTCCACCGCCTCAACCTTCTGTACCCAAGAGATCCCATCTTGGGGCCTTTTCTGGAGCTCCGCCGGAGGGGGAATCAATCACGGAGGGCTTCTACATCAACACCATTGCCTCTCCGATGATGTGCGAGTAGTTTACCACAGACCTTCGGGACCATAGTTATTAGCTAGATGGCTTCTTCTCTCTCTTTGGATCTCAATAAAAAGTTCTCCTCGATCTTCTTGGAGATCTATTCGATGTAATTCTTTTTGCGGTGTGTTTGTCGAGATCCGATTAATTGTGGGTTGATACGTCTCCAACGTATCTATAATTTTTGATTGCTCCATGCTATATTATCTACTGTTTTGGATATTATTGGGATTTATTATACACTTTTATATTATTTTTGGGACTAACCTATTAACCGGAGGCCCAGCCCAGAATTGTTATTTTTGCCTATTTTAGGGTTTTGAAGAAAAGGAATATCAAACGGAGTCCAAACTTAATGAAACCTTCGGGAACATGATTTTTGGAACGAACAAGATCCAGGAGACTTGGGCCCTACATCAAGCAATCAACAGGGAGGCCACGAGGTAGGGGGCGCGCCTAACCCCCCCCCCTAGGCGCGCCCTCCACCCTCGTGGGCCCCCTGTTGCTCCATCGACGTACTTCTTCCTCCTATATATACCTACGTACCGCAAACGATCAGATACAGAGCCAAAACCCTAATTCCACCGCCATAACTTTATGTATCCACGAGATCCCATCTTGGGGCCTGTTCCGAAGCTCCGCCAGAGGGGGCATCGATCACGGAGGGCTTCTACATCAACACCATAGCCTATCCGATGAAGTGTGAGTAGTTTACCTCAGACCTTCGGGTCCATAGTTATTAGCTAGATGGCTTCTTCTCTCTTTTTGGATCTCAATACAAAGTTCTCCCCCTCTGTTGTGGAGATTTATTCGATGTAATCTTATTTTGCGGTGTGTTTGTTGAAACCGATGAATTGTCGGTTTATGATCAAGTTTATCTATGAACAATATTTGAATCTTCTCTGAATTCTTTTATGTATGATTGGTTATCTTTGCAAGTCTCTTCAAATTATCAGTTTGGTTTGGCCTACTAGATTGATCTTTCTTGCAATGGGAGAAGTGATTAGCTTTGGGTTCAATCTTGCGGTGTCCTTTCCCAGTGACAGTAGGGGCAGCAAGGCACGTATTGTATTCTTGCCATCGAGGATAACAAGATGGGGTTTTCATCATATTGCATGAGTTTATCCCTCTACATCATGTCATCTTGCTTAAGGCATTACTCTGTTCTTATGAACTTGATACTCTAGATGCATGCTGGATAGCGGTCGATGTGTGGAGTAATAGGAGTAGATGCAGGCAAGAGTCGGTCTACTTGTCTCGGACGTGATGCCTATATACATGATCATACCTAGATATTCTCATAACGATGCTCAATTCTGTCAATTGCTCAACAGTAATTTGTTCACCCACCGTAAAATACCTATGCTCTTGAGAGAAGCCACTAGTGAAACCTAATGCCCCCAGGTCTATCTTCATCACATTAATCTTCCAAAACTTAGTTATTTTCATTGCCTTTTATTTTACTTTGCATCTTTATCATAAAAATACCAAAAATATTATCTTGTCATATCTATCAGATCTCACTATCGTAAGTGACTGTGTAGGGATTAACAACCCCTTATCGCGTTGGTTGCGAGGATTTATTTGTTTTGTGTAGGTGCGAGGGACTGGCGCATAGCCTCCTACTAGATTGATACCTTGGTTCTCAAAAACTGAGGGAAATACATACGCTACTTTGCTGCACCACCCTTTCCTCTTCAAGGGAAAACCAATGAAAGTGCTCAAGAGGTAGCATGGGTTTATGATCAAGATTATCTATGAACAATATTTGATTCTTCTCTAAAATCTTTTATGTATGATTTGTTATGTTTGCAAGTCTCTTCGAATTATCAGTTTGGTTTGGCCTACTAGATTGATCTTTCTTGTAATGGGAGAAGTGCTTAGCTTTGGGTTCAATCTTGCGGTGTCCTTTCCTAGTGACAGTAGGGCACGTATTGTATTGTTGCCATCGAGGATAAAAAGATGGGGTTTATATCATATTGCTTGAGTTTATCCCTCTACATCATGTCATCTTGCCTAATGTGTTAATCTGTTCTTATGAACTTAATACTCTATATGCATGCTGGATAGCGGTCGATGTGTGGAGTAATAGTAGTAGATGCAGAATCGTTTCGGTCTACTTGTCGCAGACGTGATGCCTATCTATAGGATCATGCCTAGATATACTCATAATTATGCACTTTTCTATCAAGTGCTCGACAGTAATTTGTTTACGCACCATAATACTTATGCTATCTTGAGAGAAGCCACTAGTGAAACCTATGGCCCCCGGGTCTATTTTCCATCATATAAGTTTCCAATCTTGCGTGATCGTAGGAATTTTTTTGAATTACTATGTTCCCCAATAGCATCAAGTCCTCAAAAGCCCAAGTGGCTAGGGAAGGCAAAAAAGGAAGGAGTCCTATTAGGAATAGGATTGGACTTGGAGTCCAAGTCCTCTCCCCCTTATCTGCGCCCTAGGTCATGGAGGGGCTGTTTCCCACACCCCTCCACCTATTATATATAGAGGGGAGGGGGTGTTGGGGAACGCAGTAATTTGAAAATTTTCCTATGAATACGCAAGATCATGGTGATGCATAGCAACGAGAGGGGAGAGTATCGTCTACGTACCCTCATAGACCGTAAGCGGAAGCGTTATGACAACGTGGTTGATGTAGTCGTACGTCTTCACGATTGACCGATCTAGCACCGAAGGTACGACACCTCCGCGATCTGCACACATTCAGCTCGGTGACGTCCCGCGAACTCACGATCCAGTAGAGCTTCGAGGGAGAGTTTCGTCAGCATGACAGCGTGATGATGGTGACGATGATGCTACCGGAATAGGGCTTCGCCTAAGCACCGCTGCGATATAACCGAAGTGGATTATGGTGGAGGGGGCCACCGCACACGGCTAAAAGATCAATGATCAACTTGTGTGTCCATGGGGTGCCCCCCTCCCCTGTATATAAAGGAGTGGAGGAGGGGGAGGGGGCCGGCCTCTCTAGGCGCGCCCAAGGGAGTCCTACTCCCACCGGGAGTAGGATTCCTCCACCCCCCTTCCCTTGTTTGGATTTAGGAGAGAAGAAAGGAGGAGGAAGAAGGAAGGAAAGGGGGACCGGCCCCCCTCCCAATACGGATTGGGCTTGGGGGCGCCCCTCCTTTGCTTCTTCTCCCTCTCTTCCACTAAGGCCCAATAAGGCCCATACACCTCCCGAGGGGTTCTGGTAACCTCCCGGTGCTCCGGTATACTCCCGATTTCACCCGGAACCATTCCGATGTCCAAACATAGGCTTACAATATATCAATCTTTACCTCTCGACCATTTCGAGACTCCTCGTCATGTCCGTGATCAAATCCGGACTCCGAACTACCTTCAGTACATCAAAACACATAAACTCGTAATATCGATCGTCACCGAACATTACGCGTGGGGACCCTACGGGTTCGAGAACTATGTAGAATTGACCGAGACATGTCTCCGGTCAATAACCAATAGCAGAACCTGGATGCTCATATTGGTTCCTACATATTCTACGAAGAACTTTATCGGTCAAACCGCATAACGTTATACGTTGTTCCCTTTGTCATTGCTATGTTACTTGCCCGAGATTCTATCATCGGTATCCCAATACCTAGTTCAATCTCGTTACCGGCAAGTCTCTTTACTCGATCCGTAATGCTACATCCCGTAACTAACTCATTAGCTACATTGCTTGCAAGGCTTATAGTGATGTACATTGCCGAGAGGGCCTAGAGATACCTCTCCGACAATCGGAGTGACAAATTTAATCTTGATCCATGCCAACTCAACAAAAACCATCGAAGACACCTGTAGAGAACATTTATAATCACCCAGTTACGTTGTGAAGTTTGGTAGCACAGAAAGTGTTCCTCCGGTATTCGGGAGTTGCATGATCTCATAGTCATAGGAACATGTATAGTTATGGAGAAAGCAATAGCAACAAACTAAACGATCATCGTGCTAAGCTAACGGATGGGTCAAGTCAATCACATCATTCTCTAATGATGTGATCCCGTTAATCAAATGACAACTCATGTCTATGGTTAGGAAACATAATCACCATTGATTCAATGAGCTAGTCAAGTAGAGGCAAACTAGTGACACTCTGTTTGTCTATGTATTCACACATGTACTAAGTTTCCGATTAATACAATTCTAGCACGAATAATAAACATTTACCATGATATAAGGAAATATAAATAACAAATTTATTATTGCCTCTAGGGCATATTTCCTTCAGTTTCCCACTTGCACTAGAGTCAATAATCTAGATTACATTGTAATGATTCTAACACCCATGGAGTCTTGGTGCTGATCATGTTTTGCTCGTGAGAGAGGCTTAGTCAACGGGTCTGCAACATTCAGATCCGTATGTATCTTGCAAATCTCTATGTCTCCCTCCTTGACTTGATCGCGGATGGAATTGAAGCGTCTCTTGATGTTCTTGGTTCTCTTGTGAAATCTGGATTCCTTTGCCAAGGCAATTGCTCCAGTATTGTCACAAAAGATTTTCATTGGACCCGATGCACTAGGTATGACACCTAGATCGGATATGAACTCCTTCATCCAGACTCCGTCATTTGCTGCTTCCGAAGCAGCTATGTATTTCGCTTCACACGTAGATCCCGCCATGACGCTCTGCTTGGAACTGCACCAACTAATAGCTCCACCATTTAATAAAAACATGTATCCGGTTTATGATTTAGAGTCATCCGGATCAGTGTCAAAGCTTGCAACGACGTACCATTTACGATGAGCTCTTTGTCACCTCCATATACGAGAAACATATCCTTAGTCATTTTCAGGTATTTCAGGATGTTCTTGACTACTGTCTAGTGATCCACTCCTGGATTACTTTGGTACCTCCCTGCTAAACTTATAGCAAGGCACACATCAGGTCTGGTACACAACATTGCATACATGATAGAGCCTATGGCTGAAGCATAGGGAACACCTTTCATTTTCTCTCTATCTTCTGCAATGGTCGGGCATTGAGTCTGACTCAACTTCACACCTTGTAATACAGGCAAGAACCCTTTATTTGCCTGATCCATTTTGAACTTCTTCAAAACTTTATCAAGGTATGTGCTTTGTGAAAGTCCAATTAAGCATCTTGATCTATCTCTATAGATCTTGATGCCCAATATATAAGCAGCTTCACCGAGGTCTTTCATTGAAAAATATGTAACACCCCGGGTGTATTTTACCTTATATGTAACCCAACTCTTGCCGTTTTCTGGCACTAAGTTATTTTATTTTCCTCGGGTTCAGGTTTTTGCCTCCGTATGTTGTTTCTTTTGTCATGCATCTCATATCATGTCATCATGTGCATTGCATTTGCATACGTGTTCGTCTCATGCATCCGAGCATTTTCCCCGTTGTCCGTTTTGCATTCCGGTGCTCCTATCTCCTTCGGTGCCCCTCTCTACCTCTTTTCATGTGTGGGGGTTAAACATTTCTGGATTGGATCGAGACTTGCCATGTGGCCTTCGTTTACTACCTGTAGACCGCCTGTCAAGTTTCATGTCTTTTGGACTTCGTTTGATACTCCAACGGTTAACCAAGGGACCGAAAAGGCCTCGTTTGTGTTGCAGCCCAACACCCTTCCAATTTGCCCCAAAACCCACCTAAACCCTCTCCATCATCTAGAGCGTTCGATCTCGATCGTGTGGCCGCAAATCGTGCTCAATTTGGAGCCTCCTAGCTCCTCCTACCTATAAAACTAGACCTCCCCCGAAATTTCGGGTCAAAACACCCCTAACCCTAGCTTTCTTCCTCCTCCCGCCGCCGGACGCGTCCGGATCGGACCGGACACGTCCGCCCGCCGCCGCCCGACCTATCGCCGCCTGCCACGTGGCTCCCCGCCATCTGCCGCCTCCGATGCCCGCCGGGCCCGAGGCCGGCCCTCCCCGCGAGCCGCCCGGGCCAAAGGCGCCCTGCCCGCGCGCCTTCGTCCTCCTCCTCCGCGGCGCCCGAGCCGCCGCCTTCCTCTGCCTCGACGCCGGCGAGCCGCCACCCCGCCTCAGCAACCGACCTCGCCGCCACACCGGACGACGGCCCGCCGCCTCCGCTCGCCACCGCCAAGTCCACTCTGGCCCCTCTCCAAGTCCGGCTGCTTTCTTCCTCTCCCTCTCCGGCCACGGGTGCCAACTCCGGCGACGACGACCCCAAGCTCCGGCGAGCTCGAGCGAATTCCGGCTGGCGAACTGCTGCTACAGTGCGCGTGAATAGTACCCCGGATATGGATCTCGATCTGAGAAACCCTAGGGTTGACTTTCCCCTCTCCCCTTATTTTTTTTAGCAATGTTCTTCATGTCGTATCTTTGCATCCGTAGCTCCGATTTGCGCGTGTAGCATATCAAAATGTTCAAATCGACAAGTACATCATTTCATCTCATAGCATCATTTTCATTTGAGCTCATCTTGATGCTCGAAATGTTGTTGAAAGAGGACTATGTGATAAACTTGGCAGATCTATTTCATCAAATAGATATTTGTCATTTTTGCCATGATTAATGTGTGCATGATATGCTCCTGAGCTCTACATAAGTTTTGTTATATGCCATGCCATATTTACATAGGTGCTTACCATGTATTTTTGTGATATGTGGTGACTAGAACAAGCTTGCAAAGTAGTGCAATCGGTAATGCTGATTTCAGGGACTTAGAATTTCTCATTATGCCATATGTTCATGTTGTTTCCTAGTGATCCGTGCCTATTTTGAGGATGATCAGTAAGGGTGATTTGCTAACATTGTGGTGCTCTATCGATCCATGTCTTTGTTTGCATTTATGGAGCACCCTAGCTTGAGTCAATCGAGCTCTACTTTTGCTATTTCGTGAATCCTGGTAGATTGTTGACTTGTTAGCGATTTTGCCGAGGATGTTGCTATTGATCCGTGCATGCTATGTCGTTGTTCTTGCAATGTCTAGCTTCTATGCCATGTATTCTTGATGGTTGTATGCTTAGTTTGTCATGCCATGCTCTGTAGTGAGTGCATCGAGCTCGTGAACATGCCTACTCGTTAACTGTTTTGCATGCTCCAGTCTGAGATCTGTTTATGTTTTTGCCATGTTCACATGCTTGCAATTTTATTTTATGATCCCTTTTGGCTCAAGGTCACTAAGGTACTTTTGTTAAGGGATTTGCGTAGCTTCATGTCATGCCTTGCTTGGCCATGTTAAGTTCCTGTAGCATGTAGTTTTCATGCTCTAAATTGTGCTACCTGATGTTAAATTCCAGACTTGTTATCATTTGCATTTTTGCCATGCTTGTTTGAACCTGTTAATGGATGAATTGGCCGTAGCTCAGTGTTCATCTTTTGTCAAGCATCATGAGTGCATCCCTTCCATGTATTTTGTTGTCATGTTTGAGTGTTGTAGCATATTTATCTTGATGCATTTAGATGGCTACTTGCTGATTATCGCAGACCGATGCCATATTTGTTTTGCTTGCCATTTCCAAACCGTGCATCCGATTCCGGTGATCTTTATATCGATTTCAACCGAAATCACCTCACCTTTCCAGTGGCACTCTTGGATTTCCAAGTTTAGGCCGGGTTCAATCATTCCTTTTCATATCTTGCATATGCATCACATACCGCATCCCGCATAGCATACCATGTTCGCATCATGTTGTTTGAGCATTGCACGTGGTTGATTGTGTTCCTTTTTTGCTTGTTTGTCTTGTTTGCGTAGAGCCGGGAGACGAGTTCGCTAACGAGGAGCCCGTTGAGTTCGCTTACAAGGATCAAGTCAACTCTGACAACTTTGCAGGCAAGATGATCATACCCTCGAAATCACTTCTATCTTTGCTTGCTAGATGCTCGCTCTTTTGCTATGCCTATGCTATGATGCCTACCACTTGCTTATCATGCCTCCCAAATTGCCATGTCAAACCTCTAACCCACCATGTCCTAGCAAACCATTGATTGGCTATGTTACCGCTTTGCTCAACCCTCTTATAGCGTTGCTAGTTGCAGGTGAAGATTGGAGATCGTTCCTTGTTGGAACATTGCTTTTTGTTGGGATATCACCATATTATCTTGTTTATCTTAATGCACCTATATACTTGGTAAAGGGTGGAAGGCTCGGCCTTTTGCCTAGTGTTTTGTTCCACTCTTGCCGCCCTAGTTTCCGTCATATCGGTGTTATGTTCCCAGATTTTGCGTTCCTTATGCGGTTGGGTTATAATGGGAACCCCTTGACAGTTCGCCTTGAATAAAAGTCTTCCAGCAATGCCCAACTTTGGTTTTACCATTCGCCACCTAGCCTTTTTTCCCTTGGGTTCCGTGGACTCAAGGGTCATCTTTATTTAAACCCCCGGGCCAGTGCTCCTCTGAGTGTTGGTCCAACCTGTCAGCTGCCGGTGGCCACCAGGGGCAACTCTGGGCTGGCCTACCGGAACCTTGGACAATCCGGTGTGCCCTGAGAACAAGATATGTGCAGCTCCTATCAGGATTTGTCGGCACATTCGGGCGGTGTTGCTGGTTCAGTTTTACCATTGTCGAGGATGTCTTGTAACCGGGATTCTGAGCCTGATCGGGTCTTCCCGCTAGAAGGAACATCCTTCGTTGACCGTGAGAGCTTGTGATGGGCTAAGTTGGTACACCCCTACAGGGATTTGAACTTTCGAAAGCCGTGCCCGCGGTTATGGGCAGATGGGAATTTGTTAATGTCCGGTTGTAGATAACATGAAACTTAACTTAATTAAAATGAATCAACCGCGTGTGTTACCGTGATGGTCTCTTCTCGGCGGAGTCCGGGAAGTGAACACGGTGTTGGAGTAATGCTTGACGTAGGTTGCTATAGGATCACTTCTTGATCATAGTTCTTCGTTCGTGCTTTGCCTTCTCTTCTCGCTTTCTTTTGCGAACAGGTTAGCCACCATATATGCTAGTCGCTTGCTGCAGCTCCACATATTACCTTGCCTTACCTATAAGCTTAAATAGTCTTGATCGCAAGGGTGCGAGATTGCTGAGTCCCCATGCCTCTCAGATTACTTCCAAACTACATGCAAGGACCGATGATACCATTCCAGACGATGCGCTTGAGCTCAAGTGGGAGTTCGACGAAGACTCTCGTTGTTACTATGTGTCTTTCCCTGATGATCAGTAGTGGTGCCCAGTTGGGGCGATCGGGGACCGTGTCGCATGTTGGGGTTGATCTTTTATTTTGGTACCGTAGTCGGACCATGAGTGTATTGGATGATTGTAATGTTATTCATGTATTTGTGTGACGTGGCGAGTGTAAGCCAACTATGTACCTTTCCCCTATTATCTATTTACATGGGTTGTTGTGAAGATTACCTTACTTGCGACATTGCTTTCAATGCGGTTATGCCTCTAAGTCGTGCTTCGACACGTAGGAGATATAGCCGCATCGAGGGCGTTACAAAATACTTATTCAAGTATCCTTTTATGCTATTCAGAAATTCAGTATCATTTCTGATCAACAATATGTCATCTACATATAATATCAAAAATGCTACGGAGCTCCCACTCACTTTCTTCTAAATACAGGCTTCTCCAAAAGTCTGTATAAAACCATATGCTTTGATCACACTATCAAAGCGTATATTCCAACTCCGAGAGGCTTGCACCAGTCCATAAAAGGATCACTGGAGCTTGCACACTTTGTTAGCACCTTTTGGATCGACAAAACCTTCTAGTTGCATCATATACAACTCTTCCTTAAGATACCCATTAAGGAATGTAGTTTTGACATCCATTTGCCAAATTTCATAATCATAAAACGCGGCAATTGCTAACATGATTCGGACAGACTTAAGCATCACTACGGGTGAGAAGGTCTCATCGTAGTCAACTCCTTGAACTTGTCAAAAACCTTTCACAACAAGTCGAGCTTTGTAGACAGTAACATTAGCGTCAGTGTCAGTCTTCTTCTTGAAGATCCATTTATTTTCTATGGCCTGCCGATCATCGGGCAAGTCAACCAAAGTCCATACTTTGTTCTCATACATGGATCCCATCTCAGATTTCATGGCTTCAAGCCATTTTGCGGAATATAGGCTCATCATTACTTCCTCATAGTTTATAGGTTCGCCATGGTCAAGTAACATGACTTCCAAAACAGGATTACCATACCACTCGGGTGTGGATCTTACTCTAGTTGACCTACGAGGATCGGTAGTAACTTGATCAGAAGTTTCATGATCATCATCATTAGCTTCCTCACTTACCGGTGTAGCAATCATTGGAACTGATTTCAATGATGAACTACTTTCCAATAAGGGAGAAGGTACAATTACCTCGTCAAGTTCTACTTTCCTCTCACTCACTTCTTTCGAGAGAAACTCCTTCTCTAGAAAGGATCCATTATTAGAAACGAATATCTTTCCTTCGGATCTGTGATAGAAGGTGTACCCAACAGTCTCCTTTGGGTATCCTATGAAGACACATTTCTCCGATTTGGGTTCAAGCTTATCAGGTTGAAGCTTTTTCACATAAGAATCGCAGCCCCAAACTTTAAGAAATGCAACTTGGGTTTCTTGCCATACCACAGTTCATAAGGTGTCGTCTCGACGGATTTAGATGGTTCCCTATTTAACGTGAATGCAGCTATCTCTAAAGCGTAACCCCAAAACGATAGCGGTAAATCAGTGAGAGACATCATAGATCGCACCATATCTAGTAAAGTATGATTACGACGTTCGGACACACCATTACGCTGTGGTGTTCCAGGTGGCGTGAGTTGTGAAACTATTCCACATTGTTTCAAATGAAGTCCAAACTCATAACTCAAATATTCATCTCCATGATCAGATCGTAGAAACTTGATTTTCTTGTTACGATCATTTTCCACTTCACTCTGAAATTATTTGGACTTTCCAAATGTTTCAGACTTATGTTTCATCAAGTAGATATACCCATATCTGCTCAAATCATCTGTGAAGGTGAGAAAATAATGATATCCGCCACGAGCTTCAATGTTCATTGGACCACACACATCAGTATGTATGATTTCAATAACTCTGTTGCTCGCTCCATTGTTCCGGAGAACGGAGTTTTAGTCATCTTGCCCATGAGGCATGGTTCGCATGTACCAAGTGATTCATAATAAAGTGATTACAGAAGTCCATCAGAATGGAGTTTCTTCATGCGCTTTACACCAATATGACCTAAACGGCAGTGCCAAAAATAAGTTGCACTATCATTATCAATTCTACATCTTTTGGCCTCAATACTATGAACATGTGTATCACTACTATCAAGATTTAATAAAAACAGACCACTCATCAAGGGTGCATGACCATAAAATATATTACTCATATAAATAGAACAACCATTATTCTCTGATTTAAATGAATAATCGTCTTGCATCAAACAAGATCCAGATATAATGTTCATGCTCAACGCTGGCACCAAATAACAATTATTTATGTCTAATACTGATCCCGAAGGTATATGTAGAGGTAGCGTGCCCACGGCGATCACGTTGACTTTGGAACCATTTCCCACGTGCATCGTCACCTCATCCTTAGCCAATCTTCGCTTAATCCGTAGCCCCTGTTTCGAGTTGCAAATTTTAGCAACTGAACCAGTATCAAATACCCAGGCACTACTGCGAGCATTAGTAAGGTACACATCAATAACATGTATATTAAATATACCTTTCACTTTGCCATCCTTCTTCTCCGCCAAATACTTGGGGTAGTTCCGCTTCCAGTGACCAGCTCCTTTGCAGTAGAAGCACTCAGTCTTAGGCTTAGGTCCAGACTTGGGTTTCTTCACTTGAGCAGCAACTGGCTTGCTGTTCTTCTTGAAGTTCCCCCTCTTCCCTTTACCCTTTTTCTTGAAACTGGTGGTCTTGTTGACCATCAACACTTGAGGCTCCTTCTTGATTTCTACCTCCGCAGCCTTTAGCATTGCGAAGAGCTCAGGAATCGTCTTATCCATCCCTTGCATATTATAGTTCATCACGAAGCTCTTGCAGCTTGGTGGCAGTGATTGAAAAACTCTGTCAATGAAACTATCATCTGGAAGATTAACTCCCAGTTGAGTCAGGTGCTTGTGGTACCCAGACATTCTGAGTATATGTTCACTGACAGAACTATTCTCCTCCATCTTGTAGCTGTAGAACTTATTGGAGACCTCATATCTCTCAATCCGGGCATTTGCTAGAAATATTAACTTCAACTCCTGGAACATCTCATATGCTCCATGACGTTCAAAACATCGTTGAAGTCCCGGTTCTAAGCCGTAAAGCATGGCACACTGAACTATCGAGTAGTCATCAGCTTTGCTCTGCCAGGAGTTCATAACATCAGGCGTTGCTCCTGCAGCGGGTTTGTCACCTAGCGGTGCTTCCAGGACGTAATTCTTCTATGCAGAAATGAGGATAATCCTCAAGTTACAGACCCAGTCCGTGTAATTCCTACCATCATCTTTCAACTTAGCTTTCTCTAGGAACGCATTAAAATTCAACGGAACAACAGCACGGGCCATCTATCTACAACAACATAGACATGCAAAATACTATCAGGTACTAAGTTCATGATAAATTAAAGTTCAATTAATCAAATTACTTAAGAACTCCCACTTAGATAGACATCTCTCTAATCATCTAAGTGATCACGTCATCCATTATCAACTAAACCATGTCGGATCATCACGTGAGATGGAGTAATTTTCAATGGTGAACCTCACTATGTTGATCATATCTACTATATGATTCACGCTCGACCTTTCGGTTTCCAGTGTTCCGAGTCCATATCTGCATATGCTAGGCTCGTCAAGTTTAACCTGAGTATTCTGCGTGTGCAAAACTGGCTTGCACCCGTTGTATGTGAACGTAGAGCTTATCACACCCGATCATCACATGGTGTCTCGGCATGACGAACTGTAGCAACGGTGCATACTCAGGGAGAATACTTATACCTTGAAATTTAGTGAGAGATCATCTTATAATGCTACCGCCAAACTAAGCAAAATAAGATGCATAAAGGATAAACATCACATCCAATCAATATAAGTCATATGATATGGCCATCATCATCTTGTGCCTTTGATCTCCATCTCCAAAGCACCGTCAGGATCACCATTGTCACCGACTTGACACCTTGATCTCCATCGAAGCATCGTTGTCGTCTCGCCAACTATTGCTTCTACGACTATTGCTACCGCTTAGTGATAAAGTAAATCAATTACATGGCGATTGCATTTCATACAATAAAGCGACAACCATATGGCCCCTGCCAGTTGCCGATAACAGTGTTACAAAACAGGATCATCTCATACAATAAAATTTAGCATCATGTCTTGACCATATCACATCACAACATGCCCTGCAAAAACAATTTAAACGTCCTCTAATTTGTTGTTACAAGTTTTACATGGCTGCTATGGGCTGAGCAAGAACCGTTCTTACCTACGCATCAAAAACCACAACGCGGTATAGTGATTGCTTTTTGATCTTTAGAAAGAACCTTGTTCATTGAATCCAATTCAACTAAAGCATGAGAAACAGACACCCACTAGCCACCTATGTGCAAAGCACGTCGGTAGAACCAGTCTCGCGTAAGCGTACGCGTAATGTCGGTCTGGCTGCTTCATCCAACAATGCCGCTGAATCAAGAATCAACTAGTGACGGCAAGCAATATGTTTATACCCACGCCCACAACTCCTTTGTGTTCTACTCGTGCATATACCATCTACGCATAGACCTGGCTCGGATGCCACTATTGGGGAATGCAGTAATTTCAAAATTTTCCTACGCACACGCAAGATCATGGTACCCTCATAGACCGTAAGCGAAAGCGTTATGACAACGCGGTTGATGTAGTCGTACATCTTCATGATTGACCGATCTAGCACCGAAGGTACGATACCTCCGCAATCTGCACACGTTTAGCTCGGTGACGTCTCACGAACTCACGATCCAGTAGAGCTTCGAGGGAGAGTTTCGTCAGCACGACAGCGGATGATGGTGATGATGATGCTACCGGAACAGGGCTTCCCCTAAGCACCGCTACGATATAACTGAGGTGGATTATGGTGGAGGGGGGCACCGTACACGGCTAAAAGATCAATGATCAACTTGTGTGTCCATGGGGTGCCCCCCTCCACCATATATAAAGGAGTGGAGGGGGGAGGGGGCCGGCCTCTCTAGGCGCGCCCAAGGGAGTCCTACTCCCACAGGGAGTAGGATTCCCCCCACCCCTTCCCTTGTTTGGTTTTAGGAGAGAAGGATGGAGGAGGAAGAAGGAAGGAAAGGGGGGCCGGCCCCCCTCCCAATTCGGATTGGGCTTGGGGGGCGCACCCTCTACTTTGCTTCTTCTCCCTCTCTTCCACTAAGGCCCAATAAGGCCCATACACCTCCCGGGGGGTTCCGGTAAACTCTCGGTGCTCCGGTATACTCCCGATTTCACCCGGAACCATTCCGATGTACAAACATAGGCTTCCAATATATCGATCTTTATGTCTCAACCATTTCGAGACTCCTCGCTATGTCCGTGATCAAATCCGGGACTCCGAACTACATTCGGTACTTCAAAACACATAAACTCGTAATACCGATCATCACCGAACGTTAAGCGTGCGGACCCTACGGGTTCGAGAACTATGTAGACATGACCGAGACATGTCTCTGGTCAATAAGCAATAGTGGAACCGAGATTCTCATATTGGTTCCTACATATTCTACGAAGATCTTTATCGGTCAAACCGCATCACATTATACGTTGTTCCCTTTGTTATCGGTATGTTACTTGCCCGAGATTCGATTGTTGGTATCCCAATACCTAGTTCAATCTCGTTACCGGCAAGTCTCTTTACTCATTCCGTAATGCTACATCACGTAACTAACTCATTAGCTACATTGCTTGCAAGGCTTATAGTGATGTACATTACCGAGAGGGCCCAGAGATACTTCTTCGACAATCGGAGTGACAAATCCTAATCTTGATCCATGCCAGCTCAACAAACACCATCAGAGACAGCTGTAGAGCACCTTTATAATCACCCAGTTACGTTGTGACATTTGGTAGCACATAAAGTGTTCCTCCGGTATTCGGGAGTTGCATGATCTCATAGTCATAGGAACATGTATAGTTATGGAGAAAGCAATAGCAACAAACTAAACGATCATCGTGCTAAGCTAACGGATGGGTCAAGTCAATCACATCATTCTCTAATGATGTGATCCCGTTAATCAAATGACAACTCATGTCTATGGTTAGGAAACATAACCATCATTAATTCAATGAGCTAGTCAAGTAGAGGCAAACTAGTGACACTCTGTTTGTCTATGTATTCACACATGTACTATGTTTCTGGTTAATACAATTCTAGCATGAATAATAAAAATTTATCATGATATAAGGAAATATAAATAACAACTTTATTACTGCCTCTAGGGCATATTTCCTTTAGGGGGAGCCCCAAGAGTACACACCAAGCCCTTGGCGCCCCTCTCTCTCCCGTTAGTCCGTAGTTCCACCGCCTCGTCCCGGCGACTGTCAGATCACGGGTTACTGCAAACCCTTGGGGTTTGAACATTGGGGTGCGCGCGAAGGTTTTCTCCGTATTGATCCATGCCCTAGCTCGCTAAGATCTCACGGACGAACTCACAACACAGAAAGACACAAGATTTATACTTGTTCGGACCACCGTTGTGGTGCAATATCCTACTCTAGTGTGGCGGTGGTGGATTGCCACTTGGGCTGATGATGAACAGTACTAAGGGAAGAACAGTCTCCTGAGGTTGATGTGTTCTTGTGCTTGGTGAGCTTGTGTGGGTGGGATGATCTTGGATCCGTTCTCGATTTGTGATGTGGTCGATCCCCTCTACTATGGTGGCTAGTTCTACTTATATAGGCCCTGGTCCTCTCCCCAAATATTGAGCAGGAAGGGAGCCAACAGCGGCCAATTCGAAAGGGGACAACTAGTACAAGTTATCCTGACAAAAGGTGGTCTTTGCCTGCCAAAGGTTCTGGTGATGACGCCGTCTTGGGCTCCATGGTGACCTCCGTCCTGCCGTCCTTCTGGTCTTGGTCTCGTTGTACCAATATGGAAACCTTTGCTTGATGCCTCGGTACTCTGCGCCTGTGCTTGCCCCCTGTCACCAAAGAGGAAGCAAGGACACCGCGCGCGCTGGCGCCCGCCTAGCGCCCGCCTGGTCTCGATCGTCATGGCTCACGTCACGAGGACCTTGCGAGGATTACCCTGCCTTGATCTCTCCGCCCCTCGTGAGCCTGCCTGGCGAGGCCGCTCCTGAGGGGGTCTTGCGTCATCTGTCTCGCGAGGCTTGGCCCCTCGCAAGGGTCTTGAATGCCTTGTCGATGAATATGGGCCATACAGACATGCCAGCCCAGCCACGCCGCGGGCCGCAGGCAGGAAAGTCTAGGGACCCCCGTTCCCAGAACACCGACAGTAGCCCCCGGGCCCAAGGCGCGCTCGGGCTTGGCTTCGAGGCGAAGCCAAAGGGTCAAGCGCAGAGCGCTGCGGGCCCCAAAAGCCTGCGGCCTCGTTCGACGCGTGGCGGTTGATTAGACGTGGGTGTCTCTGCTTCCCGACGCTGCAACATGCAAGGGAAAACCATCATTACCTGTGATCATGGGGGGCGCTGATTGGCCTTCTCCTGCTATAAATGAGGAAGGGGGCAGAGCCCCTGTCCCCCACTTCTTCCCATTCCGTCTGCTTCTTCCTCCTCTGCTCCACCACCGACTCCAATGGCGTCGTCGAAGAGGTTCTCCGCCGCGGAGAAGGGAAAGGCCCCTCACGAGGGGCCCGGCTCCCTGGCTCCCAAGCGGGGACGCGGCCGTCCCCGCAAGCACACAACGACTCCCGTCGTGGCCCCCTGCTTCCGGGGTAGCGCCGCTGCGCGTGGTGGAGGTCGCTCTGGTCGCGGCAGCCCCGTTGATGAGGTGACACGCGCCGTGGTTGCGCGGCCTCCCCGGCCATGCTTCCACTCGGTGGAGCTGCTGCCGGAGTTCGTTGTCTGGTTGGAGGATCCGGCCGGCAACTGGCTTCGGCTTCCGCGCTTCTTTGTCGATGAGCTGCCGGCCTCTGGTCCTGGCGGGCTCTAGCTGCAAGCGGACGGCTGCAGCAGCAGGGCTTCCTGGATCGCGGTTGAAGTCTCTGCCATGGGCAACATAGCTCCGGCCCGCGGTTGGCAGACGTTTGCCCGCGCGCGCGGCCTGGGTAGGCGGGGCACCCTCCACTTCAAGTATGACGGTGATGCAACCCTCTACATGAGGGTGTTTGGGGAAGATGGTCGCCGCGCTGGGTGCTGCCCCGAGACGAACGACGGCGAGGAGGTGCTCGGTCTCGGCGATGGCCGCGATGAGGGTGAGCCCACCGGCCATGTCTCGTCCAGCTACGGTGGCTCTTCTCTTGGCGAAAGTTCCAGCGGTGGCGGCTACGACCAGCCGCCCCGCCGCCGCGCCCGCTTCGAAGGTGGTAGCGGGTCGTCTCGTCGCCACGCCTCCGTGAAGTGTGAGGAGGGATCCGGCTAAGATCGAGACGTCGCTGGAGGCCTGCCCCCGTGGTTCACTACAACGCCGCTTTTGTTTTGTTCCTCTTTTCTTTCCTGCATCCAAATGAAACCAGTATGGGCCCGGAGGGGCATGTATCAAACTGTGATTCCTCAATCATTACGCTATGCTTGTTATTTCTGTGTTGTGTCATTATTTTGTGCGGAGATATCTTATCCTGGCGCGTTCAGGGCAGCCTCTTCTTCACGATGCACTTGTCTCATCGTGCCCGTCTTGGCTTAGTGGTTGCTCAGGAACGGGAAAAAAATTGTTAGGAAGCTCGCTAGGAGACTTATCGTTCACCCGAGCCTTGACCCAGTGCTTCATATCGCGGTACCCAAGGGGCACGGATTAGGAGAGATGTGCCAGTTGTGGGCTCGAACGGGGGTGCCTCGCAAGAAAGCGGACCGAAGGCAGAGAGAAGGACCAACACAGGAGGAAGAAACCCTCGCGAAGGCACCTGCCTAGCCCCCTCGCGAGGTATGCGAGAGAGAGAACACAAGCGAGCTGGATTCGGAGAAGGCAGCAAAAGGCGACGAAACCAAAGCAAGGAACACCAGAAGCAAACTTCGATTAAGAGAAGACGAGCCAACTACGGAAAGCAAATGAAAAGTTGCGTCTAGCACCTAGTCTAGTCTTTGACGTCTTCTCACCAGCGCGGAGTAAGTGCTGCCACTAGGTGTGGGAGGGAGCCCCCGAGGCCCGAGGGCGGCTCTCCGGAGACTCCGGGGCGTGAACATCCCCACTCATTATTACGTGAGAGTGTCACGGGCGGAGATTCTTCACAGGCACCGGGCCTTCTTCACAGGCACTGGGCCTTTCTTCACAAGCACTGGGCCTTGCTTCATGGGTAGAACTTCCGGAGGTGCTAGATGTTCCAGGTGTTCTGGATGGGCACCCCGTCTTGTGTCTCCAGGCGTGCGGCGCCAGGCCTGGAGATATGGACGACCTTGAACGGGCCCTCCCACATGGGTGAGAGCTTGTCCAACCCTTGCTTGGAGAGGACCGGCCTCAGGACGAGGTCGCCTGCCTCGAGCGTCCTGGAGCGGGTGTTGCAGCAGTGGTACCGCCGCAGCGCCTGCTGGTACCTTGCCGCCCTCAGTGCAGCTTCGCGGCATCGTTCCTCCCCCAGTATGAGGTCCATAACCCGCGTGGCGTCCTACCGCATTTCATCAAACGCCAGTACCCGTGCGGAGCGATGCTTGACCTCGTGAAGGAGGACCACTTTGGCTCCATAGACAAGGAAGAATGGGGTCTCGCCCGTCGGCTTAGTGGTGGTGGTGCGGATGGACCACAGCACGGACTGGACCTCGTCATGCCAGCCCCTGCCGCAGGCCTCGAGCTTCTTCCTGAAGGTCCTGGTCTTGAGGCCTCTTAGGAACTCCGCGTTGGCGCGTTCAGCATAGCCATTGCTCCTGGGGTGCGGCACCGAAGCGTAGCAGATCTGCGTTCCAAGGTTAGCATAGTATGTTTTGAAGAGGTTACTGGTGAACTGCGAGCGTTGTCGGTGATGATGCGGTTGGGGAATAATCACATAAAGATGTGAACTAGATTATTGACTCTAGTGCAAGTGGGAGACTGAAGGAAATATGCCCTAGAGGCAATAATAAAGTTATTATTTATTTCCTTATATCATGATAAATGTTTATTATTGATGCTAGAATTGTATTAACCGGAAACATGATACATGTGTGAATACATAGACAAACAGAGTGTCACTAGTATGCCTCTACTTGACTAGCTCGTTGATCAAAGATGGTTATGTTTCCTAGCCATAGACAAAGAGTTGTCATTTGATTAACGGGATCACATCATTAGGAGAATGATGTGATTGACTTGACCCATTCCGTTAGCTTAGCACTTGATCGTTTAGTTTGTTGCTATTGCTTTCTTCATGACTTATACATGTTCCTATGACTAAGAGATTATGCAACTCCCGTTTACCAGAGGAACACTTTGTGTGCTACCAAACATCACAACGTAACTGGGTGATTATAAAGGTGCTCTACAGGTGTCTCCGAAGGTACTTGTTGGGTTGGCGTATTTCGAGATTAGGATTTGTCACTCCAATTGTCGGAGAGGTATCTCTGGGCCCACTCGGTAATACACATCAATTAAGCCTTGCAAGCATTACAACTAATGAGTTCGTTGCGGGATGATGTATTACGAAACGAGTAAAGAGACTTGCCGGTAACGAGATTGAACTAGGTATTGAGATACCGACGATCGAATCTCGGGAAAGTAACATACCGATGACAAAAGGAACAATGTATGTTGTTATGCGGTTTGACCGATAAAGATATTCGTAGAATATGTAGGAGCCAATATGAGCATCTAGGTTCCGCTATTGGTTATTGACCGGAGACGTGTCTCGGTCATGTCTACATAGTTCTCAAACCCATAGGGTCCGCACGCTTAAAGTTCGATGACGGTTATATTATGAGTTTATGTGTTTTGATGTACCGAAGGTAGTTCGGAGTCCCGGATGAGATCAGGGACATGACGAGGAGTCTCGAAATGGTCGATATGTAAAGATCGATATATTGGACGACTATATTCAGACATTGGAAAAGTTCCGAGTGGTTCAGGTATTTTTCGAAGTACCGGGGAGTTACGGGAATATGGGGGAAGAAGTATATGGGCCTTATTGGGCTTTAGGGGAGAGAGAGAGAGGCAAGCCGTGTGCCCCCCCAATGACTAGTTCGAATTGGACTAGGGGGAGGGGCAGCGCCCCCTCCTTCCTTCTCTTCCCTCTTCCCCTTCCTTGTCTCCTACTCCTACTACTTGGAAGGGGAGGAATCCTACACCCGGTGGGAGTAGGACTCCTGCAGGGCGCGCCATAGGGGCCGGCCCTCTCCCCCTCCTCCACTCCTTTATATACGTGGCCAAGGGGCACCCCATAGACACAACAATTGATCTCTTGGATCTTTTAGCCGTGTGCGGTGCCCCTTTACACCTCGATATATTGTAGCGGTGCTTAGGCGAAGCCCTGCGATGGTAGAGCATCAACATAGTCACCACGCCGTCGTGCTGACGGAACTCTCCCTCAAAGCTTGGCTAGATAGGAGTTCGAGGGACGTCATCGAGCTGAACGTGTGCAGAACTCGGAGTGCCGTGCGTTCGGTACTTGATCGGTCGGATCGTGAAGAAGTACGACAACATCAACCGCATTATGCTAACGCTTCCGCTTTCGGTCTACGAGGGTACATGGACACACTCTTCCCTCTCGTTTCTATGCATCACCATGATCTTCCGTGTGCGTAGGAATTTTTTTGAAATTACTACGTTCCCTAACAGTGGCATCCGAGCCAGGTTTTATGTGTTGATGTTATATGCACGAGTAGAACACAAGTGAGTTGTGGGCGATACAAGTCATACTGCTTACCAACATGTCATACTTTGGTTCGGCGGTATTGTTGGATGAAGCGGCCCGGACCGACATTACGCGTACGCTTACGCGAGACTGGTTCTACCGACATGCTTTGCACACAGGTGGCTGGCGCGTGTCAGTTTCTCCAACTTTAGTTGAACCGAGTGTGGCTACGCCCGGTCCTTGAGAAGTTTAAAACAATACTAACTTGACGAACTATCGTTGTGGTTTTGATGCGTAGGTAAGAACGGTTCTTACTCAGCCCGTAGCAGCACGTAAAACTTGCAACAACAAAGTAGAGGACGTCTAACTTGTTTTTGCAGGGCATGTTGTGATGTGATATGGTCAATACATGATGCTATATTTTATTGTATGAGATGATCATGTTTTGTAACCGAGTTATCGGCAACTGGCAGGAGCCATATGGTTGTCGCTTTATTGTATGCAATGCAATCGCCCTGTAATTGCTTTACTTTATCACTAAGCGGTAGCGATAGTCGTAGAAGAAATAGTTGGCGAGACGACAACGATGCTACGATGGAGATCAAGGTGTCGCGCCGGTGACGATGGTGATCATGACGGTGCTTCGGAGATGGAGATCACAAGCACAAGATGATGATGGCCATATCATATCACTTATATTGATTGCATGTGATGTTTATCTTTTATGCATCTTATCTTGCTTTGATTGATGGTAGCGTTATAAGATGATCTCTCACTAAATTATCAAGGTATAAGTGTTCTCTCTGAGTATGCACCGTTGCGAAAGTTCTTCGTGCTGAGACACCACGTGATGATCGGGTGTGATAGGCTCTATGTTCAAATACAACGGGTGCAAAACAGTTGCACACGCGGAATACTTAGGTTAAACTTGATGAGCCTAGCATATAACAGATATGGCCTCCGAACACGGAGACCGAAAGGTCGAGCGTGAATCATATAGTAGATATGATCAACATAGTGATGTTCACCATTCAAACTACTCCATCTCGCATGATGATCGGACATGGTTTAGTTGATATGGATCACGTGATCACTTAGAGGATTAGAGGGATGTCTATCTAAGTGGGAGTTCTTTAATAATTTGATTAACTGAACTTTAATTTATCATGAACTTAGTCCTGGTAGTATTAGCATATCTATGTTGTAGATCAATAGCTCGCGATGTTGCTCCCCGTTTATTATTTATATGTTCCTAAAGAAAACTAAGTTGAAAGATGTTAGTAGCAATAATGCGGATTGGATCCGTGATATGAGGTTTATCCTCATTGCTACACAAAAGAATTATGTCCTTGATGCACCGCTAGGTGACAGACCTATTGCGGGAGCAGATGCAGACGTTATAAACATTTTGACAAAAGCTCGATATGATGACTACTTGATATTTAAGTGCACCATGCTTTACGGCTTAGAACTGCAACTTCAAAAATGTTTTGAATGCCACAGAGCATATAAGATGTTCCAGGGGTTGAAATTGGTATTTAATACTCATGCCCGTGTCGAGAGCTATGAGACCTCTGACAGTACTTTGCCTACAAGATGGAGGAGAATAGCTCAACCAATGAGCATGTGTTCAGATTGTCTGGGTACTAAAATTGCTTGAATCAAGTGGGAGTTAATCTTCCAGATAAGATAGTAATTGACAGAATTCTCTAGTCACTATCACCAAGTTAGTAGAACTTCGTGATGAACTATAGTATGCAAGGGATGATGAAAATGATTATCGAGCTTTTCATGATGATGAAATCGATGAAGGTAGAAATCAAGAAAGAACATCAAGTGTTGATGATTAACAAGACCACTAGTTTCAAGAAAAGGGCAAAGGGAAAGAAAGGGAACTTCAAGAAGAAAGTGTTGACACCAGATTTTGGCATGGCGAAGAACTTAATTAAGATGGACTCAAATGGAGAAGTGCTCAAAGTGATAAAGTTCCGTATCGTCAAAAGGAAAACCTTTTATATTTGGGCCATAGTCATCCGGTCTCATCTCTAAGGCCGAAGTTGTGTTCGAAGTATTTAGATTTTGTATTCAAAACACTATTCGGCTGATTACGCCTCCAAGACTGCCCCATATTGAAAACTGATCTACATGAATTGTCTTCCTCTCGTCGAAACAATCGATATTTATATAAAGATCGTCTCAATCCGAGGTCATATGCAAAAGTTAGAGCCCGCACAGCGCGACCCTCCAGTGAGCAAAAATATGACGCCCGGAACCAGACACATATGTGGGTATGTCTGATGTGCTGTGTGAATAATTAGCTATCTTGCATGACCGATTTGACCCTCGAGATGACCTCTGATGAAAAATGTTCCACATGAAAGTTGTTCGTCTTGTCGAAACGGTCAAGATTGCTTTTGGGCTCGTTTCCATCCGAGGTCGTTTGTCACCACAAAAAGGACCCCCAATGCACAGCCAGTTTAAACCGAACAGTTTTGGAAAGTTTGGATAAAACCAGTCCAAATTTAAATAGGGTTTTGGACGTGAATTAATGTAATTTTCTTGTAAGGAAAGCCTAGATAAATCCTTTGCTTGTACGGGAAGTCCAGCCGCCTCTTATATATGTTGGGGGTGACGGCCGATTGAAACAACACCAATCGAACAAACACATCTACTACTTTTTCGTGTTCATCTATTTTTTATCTCTCCCTTGTATCTTTCTTCTCGTTCTTCGCTAGTTCTTCATGCCGAAGGACTGCAGATCCACGAGGCTCTAGGGGCGAGCGAATCGACCTGGAGCAGCCCATAGCCGCCGCGAACCCTGACGGGGTTCCTCCCGGGTAAGCTGGGATTCGGGTCTATAAAAGTGTCTGCTGGGTGTCCTGCGTATCGCGCTGCCGGTCAGATCTCCTTCGACGCGAGCTGCGGTGCATCACCCCCGGCGTCAAGGGTACACAGTGATGTGTTCGTGTGCGAACACACTTTTTGGCGACTCCGCTAGGGACGAAGCGTTGAACGGTCTCCGGCCCGTTCTTGCTACGAAGAGATCGTCATCTAGGGTTTGACATCTACAAAGGTAATATAAATACCCACTTCACTTATGTAGATGCAAATAATGCATATGTTGTTGTTAGATCGTCTAATGAGTATAATGTATCGGCTAGCCCTAGTTTTATCAATAATGTATCTAATTATGTGCAACAGCCGATTCAGAATAATCTTCATGCTTCAACTTCATATAATTTCAGCAACATGCAACATATGTATCACAACTCCCATGCATCGGCAACCCCACAAATCTATATGCCGATGAACAACATGATGAGTTCGGTTAATCAAGTTGAGATACCCCATGTAGGAACTTCCAATAGGATGCAACAAAGTGTTTCAACTTTTTATTCATCGGCAAATAACTTGCAGTTTGTTAATCCAAATGTGTCGGTGATAGGGGAATCCGCCATGCTACTACTAGTTATTCGGCCAATTACCCTCAAACATCATATGCTACACCTCATGCTACTAATTTTCTGGCACCATACGCAACTGTTGATGTCCATAATTCAGCTCCCCACCTTCATGGTCATGGCCGAATAAGTGAAACTTCTATAGGCGCACAAATTCCGTCACCTACTACCGTGGCATATCATGTCCCCCCAACACAATTACAGAATTTCGGTGACATATCGTTGCCGAAAGAGTCTAAAAGTGTCGGGGGGCAATTCTATCCAGATTGGGTCATTAAGAAAAATCTTACGTCTTTTTGGGATGATTGCAATGTTGTTCTACATGAATTAATAAAAGAGGGAAAGCCTATTAATTCTACTGCAATCCAAGCTAGATTATGCCAAAAAGAGAAAGCATTGGGTGTGGATAGAATTATCAAAAAAGATGGTGATTCAGATAATAAAGTTAATTCGGCTATTGAAAAGACCGAATCAAATATTACGTATGCCGAATCTATTCTAGAAAAACAGGATGACAAGGTGTTGGGGAGCTATTCGAAAGAGGAACAACCTATCGTTCAAGTAACGCAACCATCATGCTCTCCCAACGTGTTTGAAAAGGTATGTCTAGCAAGTGATTTACCTATCTTCTGATTTGGTCGCAGCTTTATTGTTGATGCTTCTATAAGAGAAATTCTCATAAGTAATTTTGAAAGATCAATGATGATGGGAAATTTACTTGTTAGCAATAAAAATTTTATAGAACATATCGTTCAGTCTATTGTGCCATTTATAAAGACCGATAGTGACCTATTATTGCAGTCAAAGTTTTCCCCATTGCTTTATCAAAATTTCATATCGAATTGGGTAGCTTTGCTTGTTTCTTACTTGGCTTGCACTTGGTCTCAATTGAGACTTGTGTATTCTAACTATTTTCGTTTCAGAAATTTAAAGCCAATGTCAAATTCTTTTGAAAAATCCGATGCTAACATAATATCTTATCCAAATACATCGAAGATAGGATGTAAAACACAATGCATAGCCGAATAGGGAGATTCTAAATCTGAACCATTCGTTTGCTCAACTCCAAAGATGTTTGCACACCAAGATCGGCTAGAAAATAAGAAGTATACCTTCAATTCAAGCATGTGTGATCAAATATTTGATTTGTTGCTGAAAAATAATTACATTAAAGCTCTTGATCACCATGTGAAGCCATCAATCCAAGGACGAATGTATTGCAAGTTGCACGATTCGTCCAAGCATAATTTTGAGGATTGCAACATGTTTCGTCAAATAGTTAAATCGGCCATTGATAAAGGACGATTAAAATTTGTTGAAACACTAAGGGATGACCAGTCTATTCTGATTGGTCCTAATGGAAAAAGGTTTTTGAATCGGCTGTTTCAAGATGATTCCTTTAAAAATGAGAAGGTAAAAACTACAGGTGATGGGATCAAGCTTTCAAGTAAAAAAGTTGTTCAAGAGCACAATGAAAATATTCTTGAAGACATGAGTTCTATCAAAGATACAATGAAGACGCCAAGGACTGGGGGGCAACAAGAAAATCCAAAGATCGATGCAAGTCAAGACAAAGGAGATAAAGGCCGCAATAAGCACAAGTGAAAGAAATCCAAGGTCACTTTTGCACAATTATTAGATAAATATCAAAAGAACAGTGAAGAGAAAAGTGCTTATCGGCCAACTAATGGAAAAGCATCAAGATCACCCCCTAGGCGCAAACCTGAGGATTGGTATTGGCAAAATGAGAATTCTAATGCGGTATATTCATATCCATATTTTGTGTCGCCAATGCCAATGCCATGGATACCTTCCTATGATCATGTAAATCCATATCCATCATGGGACAAGTATGATACAAGGGCGCATTCTTCATCTTATTTTAGACCATCTCCCAAACATTATGCAGCTCCAAAAAGATCAACATTTGAACAATCACATGTCAAAGACCGTTTCAATCATAAGGAATCGGTCCGGAGCTCAAGGAACAAGAAAGAGGTGGTCAAACAAATTTATCGTGTTAAAAATATGGTCGTAAGAGTGCTACTTCAGATTTGATCTCAAATGAGAAGGAGCCAATTAAAGTATTGACATTGGCTACTAATGGCGATGAGGCAAGTCAATCAAGTACCAAATCTGAAGAGAAGAAGTTGAGAGTGCACATGGTAAAACAAGTATTGACATTGCTTCAAACAAAATCACAGTCAGGGTGCCCACTCGGCTTATCATATTGGCAAAATAAGAAATTACAAAAACTTAGTGCACAAGAACTTGAAGAAAGGAATATGGCATGGGTTCCCAAAGGAAGTATTAAAAATAAGAATTATGTGCAAGCTTCCTTTACAAGGAGTGCGGCAAATGTGAAGAAGGAAAAGAGTGAAAACTATGAAGGACCAAGCCGAAGGTTTCAACATCTTCGGTGCACACATTATCCATTTTCTTCAACAATGTCGTTGATGCCTATGTCATGGAATTTCTCATCAGGTATGATTGGTTACCCTCAATGGGCTTATTTTAAACCATGGATGCAATATAATTTCTTACATCATGAAAGGGTATTACCAAATCATCATATGTTTGATTAGCTTTACTTTTGTTGCTAATCCAAATGGCCGATATGTACTTATCGTCCTAAGTACATAAAATGGCCGATGGAGTGTTGACATTGTCCTTAGGAAAAGCATCGTGCAAGTTATTTTTCGGCACACAAGTTTGCCGAAAAACAGAGGGGCATGTGTTGACACCAGATTTTGGCACGACGAAGAACTTAATTAAGATGGCCTCAAATGGAGAAGTGCTCAAAGTGAGAAAGTTCCGTATCATCAAAAGGAAAAACTTTTATATTTGGGCCATAGTCACCCGGTCTCATCTCTAAGGCCGAAGTTGTGTTTGTAGTATTTAGATATTGTATTCAAAACACTATTCGGCTGATTACGCCTCCAAGACTTCCCCATATTGAAAACTGATCTACATGAATTGTCTTCGTCTCGTCGAAACAATTGATTTTTGTATAAAGATCGTCTCAATCCGAGGTCATATGCAAAAGTTAGAGCCTGCACAGCGCGACCCTCTAGTGAGCAAAAATATGACGCCCGAAACCAGACACATATGTGGGTATGTCTGATGTGCTGTGTGAATAATTAGCTGTCTTGCACGACCGATTTGACCCTTGAGTTGACCTCTGATGAAAAATGTTCCACATGAAAGTTGTTCGTCTCGTCGAAACGGTCAAGATTGCTTTTGGGCTCGTTTCCATCCGAGGTCGTTTGTCACCACAAAAAGGACCCTCAAAGTACAGCCAGTTTAAACCGAACAGTTTTGGAAAGTTCGGATAAAACTAGTCCGAATTTAAATAGGGTTTTGGACGTGAATTGATGTAATTTTCTTGTAAGGAAAGCCTAGATAAATCCTTTGCTTGTACGGGAAGTCCAGCCGACTCTTATATATGTTGGGGGTGATGGCCGATTGAAACAACACCAATCGAGCAAACACATCTACTACTTTTTCGTGTTCATCTATTTTTTATCTCTCCCTTGTATCTTTGTTCTCGTTCTTCGGTAGTTCTTCATGCTGGAGGGCTGCGGATCCACGAGGCTCTAGGGGCGAGCGAATCGACTTGGAGCAGCCCATAGCCGCCACGAGCCTTGACGGGGTCCCTCCCGGGTAAGCGGGGCTTCGGCTCTACAAAAGTGTTTGTCGGCTGTCCTGCGTATTGCGCTGCCGGTCCGATCTCCTTCGACGCGAGATGCGGTGCATCACCCCCGGCATCGAGGGTACACGGTGACGTGTTCATGTGCCAACAGAACGGCAAGCAAGTTGCTGCTCAAGAAGAAGCCCAAGTCTGGACCTAAGCCTGAAACTAAGTGCTTCTACTTCAAAGGGACTAGTCACTGGAAGTGGAACTACCCCAAGTATTTTGTGGATAAGAAGGATGACAAAGTGAACAAAGCTATATTCGATATACATGTTATTGATGTGTACTTTACTAGTGTTTATAGCAACCCCTCAGTATTTGATACTAGTTCAGTTGCTAAGAGTAGTAACTCGAAACGGGAGTTGAAGAATGAACACAGACTAGTTAAGGGTGAAGTGACGATGTGTGTTGGAAGTGGTTCCAAGATTGATATGATCATCATCGCACACTCCCCATACTTTCGGGAATAGTGTTAAACCTAAGTAAATGTTATTTAGTGTTTGCGTTGAGCATGAATATGATTTGATCATGTTTATTGCAAAACGTTTATTCATTTAAGTTAGAGAATAATTGTTGTTCTGTTTACATGAATAAAACCTTCTGTGGTCATACACCCAATGAAAATGGTTCTTTGGATCTCGATTGTAGTGATACACATATTCATAATATTGAAGCCGAAAGATGCAAAGTTAATAATGATAGTGCAACTTATTTGTGGAACTGTCGTTTAGGTCATATTGGTGTAAAGCGCATGAAGAAACTCCATGCTGATGGGTTTTTGGAATCACTTGATTATGAATCATTTTGATGCTTGCAAATCATGCCTCATGGGCAAAATGACTAAGACTCTGTTCTTCGGAACAATGGAGCGAGCAACTGACTTATTGGAAATAATACATACTGATGTATGCGGTCCGATGAGTGTTGAGGCTCGCGGCGGGTATCGTTATTTTCTGACCTTCATAGATGATTTGAGCAGATATGGGTATATCTACTTGATGAAACATAAGTCTGAAACATTTGAAAAGTTCAAAGAACTTCAGAGTGAAGTGGAAAATCATCGTGACAAGAAAATAAAGTTTCTACGATCTGACCGCAGAGACAAATATTTGAGTTACGAGTTTTGGTCTTCAATTAAAACAATGTGGAATAGTTTCACAAAATCATGCCACCTGGAACACCACGGCATAATGGTGTGTTCGAACGTCATAATTGTACTATTATTGGATATAGTGCAATCTATGATGTTTCTTACTGATTAACCATTATAGTTTTGGGGTTATGCATTAGAGACAGCTGCATTCACGTTAAAAAGGGCACCATCTAAATCCGTTGAGGCGACACCATATGAACTGTGGTATGGCAAGAAACCAAAGTTATCGTTTCTTAAAGTTTGGGGTTGCGATGCTTATAAGAAAAAGTTTCATCCTGATAAGTTCAACCCTAAATCGGAGAAATGTGTCTTCATATGATACCCAAAGGAGATAGTTGGGTACACCTTCTATCACAGATCCGAAGGCTAGACATTCGTTGTTGAGAATGGATCCTTTCTAGAGAAGGAGTTTCTCTCGAAAGAAGTGAGTGGGAGGAAAGTAGAACTTGATGAGGTAACTATACCTGCTCCCTTATTAGAGAGTAGTTCATCATAGAAATCTGTTCCTGTGACTACTACACCAATTAGTGAGGAAGCTAATGATGATGATCATGTAACTTCAGATCAATTTACTACCGAACCTTGTAGGTAAACCAAAGTGAGATCTGCACCAGAGTGGTACGGTAATCCTGTTCTGGAGGTCATGTTAATTGACCATGACGAACCTATGAACTATGAGGAAGCGATGATGAGCCCAGATTCCGCGAAATGGCTTAAGGCCATGAAATCTAAGATTGGATCCATGTATGAGAACAAAGAATGGACTTTGATTGACTTGCCCGATGATCGGTGAGTCATTAAGAATAAATGGATCTTCAAGAGGAAGACGGACGCTGATAGTAGTGTTACTATCTACAAACCTCGAATTGTCGCAAAGTTTTTTCGACAAGTTCAAGGTGTTGACTATGATGAGATTTTCTCACTCGTATCGATGCTTAAAAGTATGTCCGAATCATGTTAGCAGTTGCCGCATTTTATGAAATCTGGCAAATGGATGTCAAAACTGTATTCCTTCATGGATTTCTTAAAAAGAAGAGTTGTATATGATGCAACTAGAAGGTTTTGTCGACCCTAAAGGTGCTAACAAAGTGAGCAAGCGTCAGCGATCCATCTATGGACTGGTGCAAGCATCTCGGAGTTGGAATATATGCTTTGATAAAGTGATCAAAGTATATGGTTTTATACAGACTTGCGGTGAAGCCTGTATTTACAAGAAAGTGAGTGGGAGCACTACAACATTTCTGACAAGTATATATGAATGACATATTGTTGATCGGAAAGAATGTAGAATTTTTTGGAAAGCATAAAGGAGTATTTGAAAGGAGTTTTTCAAAGAAAGACCTCGATGAAGCTTCTTACACATTGAGCATCAAGATCTATAGAGATATATCAAGACGCTTGATAAGTTATTTCAATGAGTACATACCTTGACAAGATTTTGAAGTATTTCAAAATGGAACAGTCAAAGAAGGAGTTATTGCCTGTGTTGCAAGGTGTGAAGTTGAGTAAAGACTCAAAACCTGACCACAACAGAAAAAAGAAAGAGAATGATAAGTCATTCCCTATGCCTCAGTCATAGGTTCTATAAAGTATGCTATGCTGTTTACCAGTCCTATTATATACCATAGCATCTTTCTGGCAAGGGAGTACAATAGTGATCTAGGAGTAGGTCACTGGACAGTGGTCAAAATTATCCTTAGAGGACTAAGGAAATATTTCTCGGTTATGGAGGTCATAAAAGAGTTTGTCTTAAAGAGTTATGTCGATGCACGCTTTTTACATCGATCTAGATGACTCTAAGTCTCAATCTGGATACATATTGAAAGTGGGATCAATTAGCTAGAGTAGCTCCGTGCAGAGCATTGTAGACATAGAAATTTGCGAAATACATACGGATCTGAATGTTGCAGACCCGTAGACTAAACTCCTCTCACAAGCAAAACATGATCACTCTTTGGGTGTTAATCACATAGCGATGTGAACTAGATTATAGACTCTAGTAAACCCTTTGGGTATTAGTCACATGGAGATGTGAACTAATCACATAAAGATGTGAACTAGATTATTGACTCTAGTGCAAGTGGGAGACTGAAGGAAATATGCCCTAGAGGCAATAATAAAGTTATTATTTATTTCCTTATATCATGATAAATGTTTATTATTGTCACATCCCTAGTTCTGGTATGACCTAGGCTGGCCTTCTTGTGAGCATCATGTTTAAATTTCATTTAAATTTGAAACGGGGATTTGTGAAAGCCTCAGAAATCATTTCTGGAAATGACCCAGATAAAAATTGCTCCAAAAAGTTCCAAGAAAATGTTCATGCTGCTCTCTGAAAATATTGGTCGGAGGTAAAATTCAAACAAATATTTTCAGGAGCTCATAAATATTTATTTTGGCCATTTGGAATTAATGCAATAATTATTTGCATTGGATATATATGTGTTATATTTATTTATATATGCCCAATAATTCTAATTGTTATGTGAGGGGCTCTGGAATATTTCAACTAGCTCCTACAATAAATTTCAGAAGATAGAAAAGAAAAACAAAAAAAAGGAAAAACCCTACCTGCACTTACCTCCCTGTGCAGCCTGGCCTGGCCCATTGTCCCAACAGGCCGGCCCAGCCGACTGGCCAGTGCCAGTCGTCCCCTTCCTCACGCCAGGAGGACAGGGGCACGCGCTCGCCGCGTGCAGCCACGCACCCGGCCAACTCCTACCTGCCTGCCCCCCCCCCCCTCGTCGCTCTGGATGCCTCGCGCGACGCCATGCGCCGCCCCGGACCTCTCTCACTCTCTCATGCTCTCCCTCCTCCCATGGATCACTCCCTCTCCTCAGACCGAACGCGCCCGTCGCCGCTGCTCGTCGTTGCCATAGCCCACCGCCTCCCCCTCGCCCTCTCTCCATGTCTACAAGCTCTGCCACGTCTCCGTCTACCTCTACGTCGAGCCACGCGCCTCGAGAGGCCCTGGAGTGCCTCCATCGCCGTTGTCTTCATCTCCGGCCGCCGTGGATCCCCATCGCCGCACCGTCGACCTCAGCGCATCCCTGAGCTCGCCGCCAAGCCCACCGAGACCGCTGTGAGCTGCTGCTCCTCCTCCCCCTCTCCGTTTTCTCGCTTGCATGCCGTAGCCGCTGCCTCGCCGATGACCGTAATCGTCGCCGCCTGAGCTCGTCACCGACGCAGCTCCGGTGACCAAATGGTCGCCCCGACGAGTCCAAACCTCTCCCCACACCCCGTAGAGCCTCACTAGTGCATCCGCTCGCCCGCTAGCACACCGCAGCAGCAAAACGACCGACGCCCGAACTCCGACGGCCGCAAAAGAGCTCGCCGCCGTCGGCTCAGGCCACCCCAGCTCCTCCCGTTCGCTCCATTAGATGTGCCGCATTGCCAGCTAGTCGTAGTCGCAAACCACGAGTAAAACGGTGTCCTGTAGAGATTTTTCGAGCTGCCCCGTCATCTCTGTCATCGCCGGTGACAAGCCGTGGACCAGGTCCGGCGGGTTTGACCCTGTTTGACCGGGCTTTGACTTCCCCCTGACCCATTGACGTGTGGGCCAGGCCCCTGCTTAACTAAGTGATAGATTAATTTGTGTTAATTAACTTAGTTAGATAGGTTAGTCAATGACATGTGGTGCCCGACCTGCCAGGTGATTAGCTTAAGGCTAATCACCATTTTGCTAACCACCCCTGACACTGACAGTGGGCCCAGCGCCCACTTATCCTAATTAGACCAAATAAACCCCATGTTAACTAACTGAGTCACTGACGTGTGGTCCCCACGCGTCAGGTTTGACCTAGTCAGCCGTGGTTGACTCGCTGACATCATGCCACTGTCATGCTGATGCAGTTATTCATTTTCTGGTTTTAAATAAATCAGGAATATCCAGAAAATGATATAAACTTCAAAAATTCATAGAAATTCAACCGTAGCTCAGATTGAAATAATTTATATATGAAAAATTATCAGAAAAATGCAATCTATCCATCTGTACCATTTCCATGCATGATAAACTAAATTATACTTGATGTATAGGTGAAAACATATTAATGGCATTCATAAAGAATTAACTTGGAGTTGCATTTGAATTCTTGGTTCAAATGGACTTCGTCCAAATGAATGCTAGCTGCATTAGCTCAAACAACATCACATCTACATGCAATGTTGATACGGCCATTTTGCATCATGCTTTTATAGAGATATTTATTGCATTATGGACTGTTATTTCACTTTATGTCACAATACTTATGGCTATTCTCTCTTATTTTACAAGGTTTACATAAGGAGGGAGAATGCCGACAGCTGGAATTCTGGGCGGGAAAAGGAGCAAATATTGGAGACCTATTCTGCGCAACTCCAGAAGTCCTGAAACTCCACGGAACATCTTAAAATAAATAAAGAAAAATCCTCGCCAAAGATGAAGGCCAGGGGGGCCACACCTTGCTCACGAGGGTGGGGGCGTGCCCCCCCTAGGGCGCGCCCCCCTACCTCGTGGGCCCGCTGGTGGCTCTCCGACGTCCATCTTCTCCTATATGAAGTCTTTCGATGAGAAAAAATAAGAAGGAACTTTTCGGGACGAGACTCCGCCGCCACGAGGTGGAACCTTGGTGGATCCAATCTAGAGCTCCGGCAGAGATGTTCTGCCGGGGATACTTCCCTCCGGGAGGGGGAAATCATCACCATCTTCATCACCAGCGCTCCTCTCATCGGGAGAGGGTAATATCTATCAACATCTTCACCAGTACCATCTCATCTCCAAACCCTAGTTCATCTCTTGTATCCAATTCTTGTCTCAAAGTCCGGGATTGGTGCTAGTAGGTTGCTAGTAGTGTTGATCACTACTTGTAGTTGATGCTAGTTGGTTTATTTGGTGGAAGATCATATGTTCAGATCCTATATGCATATTATTACCCCTCTAATTATGAACATGAATATGCTTTGTGAGTAATTACGTTCGTTCCTGAGGGAAAGGGAGAAGTCTTGCTATTAGTAGTCATGTGAATTTGGTATTCGTTTGATATTTTGATAAGATGTATGTTGTCTAGCCTCTAGTGGTGTTATGTGAACGTCGACTACATAACACTTCACCATTATTTGGGCCTAGAGGAAGGCATTGGGAAGTAATAAGTAGATGATGGGTTGCTAGAGTGACAGAAGCTTAAACCCTAGTTTATGTGTTGCTTCATAAGGGGATGATTTGGATCCATATGTGTCATGCTATGGTTAGGTTTACCTTAATACTTTTGTTGTAGTTGCGGATGCTTGCAATAGAGGTTAATCATAAGTGGGATGCTCGTTCAAGTAAGAACAACACCCAAGCACTGGTCCACCCACATATCAAATTACCAAAGTATCGAACGCGAATCATATGAACGTGATGAAAACTAGCTTGACGATATTCCCATGTGTCCTCGGGAGCGCTTTTCCTATTATAAGAGTTTGTTCCGGCTTGTACTTTGCTACAAAAGGATTGGGCCACCTTGCTGCACTTTATTTACTTTTGTTACTTGTTGCTCGTTACAATCTATCTTATCACAAAACTATCTATTACCACTTATTTCAGTACTTGCAGAGAATACCTTGCTGAAAACCGCTTATCATTTCCTTCTGCTCCTCGTTGGGTTCGACACTCTTACTTATCGAAAGGACTATGATAGATCCCCTATAATTGTGGGTTATCAAGACTCTTTTCTGGCGCCATTGCCGGGGAGTGTAGCGCCTTTGGTAGGTGGAATTTGGTAAGGAAAAATTTATATAGTGTGCTGAAATTTACTGTCACTTGTTACTATGTAAAGTAATTCTCTGAGGTGCTTGTTCGGGGTATCTTCACCCCATCCAGTAGAGCAAAGAGTTGCTCCTCAACCTACTGAACCTATTGAAAATGAAACTCCTTTTGAATTTCCTTCGGGTATGATGGAAAAACTGCTAGCTAACCCTTTTACAGGAGATGGAACAAAGCATCCTGATGAGCACTTAATATATGTGGATGAAGTTTGTGGATTATTTAAGCTTGCAGGTATACCCGATGATGTTGCTAAGAAGAAGGTCTTCCCTTTATCTTTGAATGGAGACGCATTGATATGGTATAGGCTATGTGATGATATGAGATCATGGGACTATAAAAGATTGAAGTTGGAATTTCATCAAAAGTATTACCCTATGCATCTTGTTCATCGTGATCGCAATTATATATATATATATATATATATATATATATATATATATATATATATATATATATATATATTCTGGCCTCACAAAGGAGAAAGCATCGCTTAAGCTTGGGGGAGGCTTAAATCAATGTTATATTCATGCCCCAATCACGAGCTCTCAAGAGAAACGATTATTCAAAATCTATATGCTCGGCTTTCTGATAACAATCGCACCATGCTCGATACTTCTTGTGCTGGCTCTTTTATGATGAAGACTATTGAATTCAGATGGAATTTATTGGATAGAATTAAACGCAACTCTGAAGATTGGGACCTCGACGAAGGTAAGGAGTCAGGTATGACACCTAAGTTTGATTGTGTTAAATATTTTATGGATACCGATATTTTCCATAAGTTTAGCACTAAATATGGACTTGACTCTGAGATAGTAGCTTCTTTCTGTGAATCTTTTGCTACTTATGTTGATCTCCCTAAGGAGAAGTGGTTTAAATATCATCCTCCCATAGAAGTAAAAGTAGGTGCACCTATTAAAATTGAAGAAAAGACTGTCACTTATAATGATCCTATTGTTCCTACTTCTTATGTTGAGAAACCACCTTTCCCTGTTAGATTAAAGGATCATGCTAAAGCTTCAACTGTTGTTCTTAAAAGCAATATTAGAACTTATACACCTCCTGAGCAAGTTAAATTAGAACCTAATATTGCTATTGTTAAAGATCTCTTGTCTGATAATATTGATGGGCATGTTATTCAGTTCGAAGGTGAAACTGCTAGAATTGCTAAACCTTGTGATAAAGATAAACATAGACCTGTGGTAGGCGTGCCTGTTATTTCTGTTAAAATAGGAGATCATTGATATCATGGCTTATGTGATATGGGTGCTAGTGCTAGTGTAATACCTATTGACTTGTACGAAGAAATTAAGAATGAAATTGCACCTGTTGAGTTAGAAGATATTGATGTTACTATTAAAATTGCTAATAGAGATACTATTGCACCAATTGGAATTGTTAGAGATGTTGAAGTCTTGTGTGGGAAGACTAAATATCCTGCTGATTTTCTTGTTCTTGGTTCCCCACAAGATAGCTTTTGTCCCATTATATTTGGTAGACCCTTCTTAAATGCTGTCAATGCTACCATAGACTGCACAAAGAATGTTGTTACTGTTGGCTTGGATGATATGGTTCATGAGTTTAATTTCTCTAAATTTAGCAAACAACATCATGAGGAAGAATTATCTAGTAAGGATGAAATTATTGGTCTTTCTTCTATTGTCGTACCTCCTAGTGATCCTTTAGAACACTATTTGCTAGACCATGAAAATGATATGTTCATGAATGAAAGAAGGGAAATAGATGAAGTATTCTTTAAACAGGAACCTATTCTGCAACATAATTTTCCTGTTGAAATTTTAGGGGATCCTCCTCCACCCAAGGGTGATCCCGTGTTTGAGCTTAAACCTTTGCCTGATAATCTTAAATATGCTTATCTTGATGAAAAGAAGATATATCCTGTTATTATTAGTGCTAACCTTTCAGAGCATGAAGAAGAAAGATTATTGAAAACTCTGAAGAAGCATCGTGCTGCTATTGGATATACTCTTCATGATCTTAAGGGCATTAGTCCCACTCTATGTCAACATAAAATAAATTTGGAAGCAGATGCCAAACCAGTTCGTGATCCTCAACGACGTCTGAATCCTAAAATGAAAGAAGTGGTAAGAAAAGAAATACTAAAGCTTCTGGAGGCAGGTATAATCTATCCCGTTGCTGATAGTGAGTGGGTAAGTCCTGTCCATTGTGTCCCTAAGAACGGAGGTATTACTGTTGTTCCTAATGATAAAGATGAATTGATTCCACAAAGAATTATCACAGGTTATAGGATGGTAATTGATTTCCGCAAATTAAATAAATCTACTAAGAAAGATCATTACCCCTTTGTCGTGGAGTTGACAAGGCATATGTCCTAGAGCAAGGACTTAGTCATAGGGCCATCGCACTAGGAAGCTTAAAGGGGTTAATCGGGACAAAGGACACGAGAGAGTTTTATACTAGTTCGGCCCCTTATGATGAAGGTAAAATCCTACGTCTAGTTGGGATTGGCATTGCTGATGTTTCGACTTCCAAGAGGCTCAACTCGCCGGCCTGGTTATCGACTTCGTTCTCTCCCTTAAGCCGCCACCAGGTCGTCCCCTTATATACACGGGTTGACATCTAGTGGCTTACAGAGTCCCGACCGGCTCATAATTGTGTCCGGCTCGGTGACTTCCTCTACATGCCTTTCTTTACAAGTCTTTCCGTTCCTATGGCGGTTTACAATAACGGGCTTTTAAGCTGGCCCGAGGCCTTTGGGCTTTCTATATATACTAATAAACTATCATCTTGACTGTATATTGGGCTTCTTATGTAACCCCCCATTAAAGCTGACCCGGCCCCTCCTGGGCAGGTCTCAGCTGATAATAATATCCCCAACATTAGGCCCCAGGTTGACTTTGAACTTTGTTCTTTGTCAATCTTCAATACATAGGCAGAATGCATCCTCTGTCTCAAAATTTCCTTAACCCGCCATGACGTCATCTTTTTGAAACACAAAAAACTTTCATGATGTCATCTTCCAACGGATCTTTCATTTTTAATGATTTCCGGGAATCGAGGCGTCTGTTCAGTTGGATAATCATTATTGGGTCTCCTCGATTTTCGCGCCCGCGCGTTCGCGCATTCCCTTATAAATAGGCATAACTTAAGTCTTTCTCATTCTCCTTTCTTCCTCATCTTCTTCCTCTCGCAACCTCCGTCGCTGCTTGAGCTTTGCCGTCGCCAAGCTCGGCCACTACATCAGCCTGAGTTCATCCAGAGAACACAGCAACTTTTCGCGGCAAGCCTGCTTCCTGTAAGCTTTCCTCTCTCTCCCGCACCTAGATTTGTTTCAAGGTTTCATGAGTTCTTCAGCGTTCTTCAACTGTTCATGACGGGCCATCTTGTAGATCTTCTCCGCAACTTATTTTGATCTAGAAAAGAGATATAACTCGCGTGGTAGCTGTTTGGCATTCGTTTTTGATATCAGTAGATCCCTTTTACCTGTACAGATGCTTCGTTATAGTCGACGAACTCCTCTATACTATGTTTTTTAGGTCTAGAATATTTCCCTTTTTGAAACAGGCCTTTGATCCAAAATGATAATAAGAACTTGGTGAAACTTGTTTATGCCAACACTTAACTGAATTCTGCCTTCTGAGAAAATCTGTAGTCATGGCGGCTTACCACTCCGGCTTTCTTTTCCTTATATACCATTAGCCCTTAGTTAAACCTCCATTACTTGCTTTATAATTGACCATAGACTGAACCGCCATATTGTTATTTATTTTTTAGTTCGTTGCTCATCATACCGTCGAAGTCACCGACCGTTTGTAACTGGGTCCCTTCTTCCGTAACTGAGGAACAGTTAAAAGAATTCTTCATCGTTGGGTTTCTTCCTTCAAAGAATGTCATGTCTTATTGTGCTCCTGACCCGGAGGAAAAACGTCCCAATCCGAAAGATGGAGAAGTGATTATCTTTACTGACCACATGAACCGGGGATTTTCACCACCAGGTTTAAAATTCTTCAGAGAGGTCCTTCATTTTTCCAAACTCCATCCTCAGGACCTTGGACCCAACTCTATTTCCAATATTTGTAATTTCCAAGTGCTCTGTGAGGCGTATCTTCAGCAAGATCCCACTGTAGAATTGTTTAGAGAGTACTTTTATCTGAATCGCCAGAATGAATGCACCAACGGTTCTAGCTTAGAACTTGGAGGCATTTCAATTCAGCGCCGTCAGGGTGCTGTTTTTCCTCTCATCGTCTTACCGAGCCACCCAAAAGATTGGAACCAAACTTGGTTTTATTGTCAGGATACTTCTCCAGCAAATGAGAAGCCTCTGCCGAGTTATCGCCCTAGCCGTCTTGACTCCAAGTTCACCCTTCCAGATAAGCTTGTCGTCGCTGAATGTAGGAAGCTTCTTATCTCCATTAGAAGAATCAACGGCTTATTGGGTAATGTCTAACCGGAGTAGATCTGACCCGTTGCTGGATCTCATGGCGGGTTATCCCATTAAGTCGTCGATCTCAACTGATGTATGAATATGACGGTAGCCTGGACCACCCTCTTCGTCATAGCCCAGTTGAACTCACCGAAGAAGACATTGTTTCGATGTCGACCCTTTTGGTAAATGGGAAATACGAAGATTGCAGTATTGTTGGGTTAAGTCCCTTCTGCAAGATTAATCCGTTGCCAGAAGTAAGTACATTCTGATCTCTTTTTCTTTGTGTTTTGCCCAGCTATTAGTACTTAATACTGATCTTTCTTCTTGTCTTTACAGGCCAATTCTGACTTCTGGAAGGTGAAATATGACCACGAAGCTGCCAAGAAGGCGAAACTCGCCGCCATGAACGCTAAGAAAACAGCCCAGAAATCCAAGAAGAAGAAGAAGAAAACCACTGCTGAAGATTTAATGAAGCTTGATGACACGTCTGACTCGGAGGTAGCCCTTGACTCCCTTGTCCAATTTTTTAACACTCTTATTGACACTGATCCTTACCAGGATGACACTGGGGCCAGTCAGGCTGAGGAAGTAGAGGTAACTATTATTTCCTCCGACTCAGAGCCCTTACCAAGACACAAAGTTCGTCGAGTGATCCGTAAAGTAAGGTTCTCTAACCCTTTACCTCACTTGGATCCCAACTTTCATTTGAAAAAGCAGCAACATGAAAGCCGCCGTGAAGTTGGAATTGAGCATGAACCGGCTGTTGTCCTTCAACAGACCCCTCGGAAACGCCCAAACGAGGTTTAATTATTACTGTTTTTAACCCGTTTTGATGAATCCTGCTCCTTACATTTCTTTTAACTCTTTCCTTTAACCTTTCAGGAGGTGTCTCGTTCTTCAGATGACTCATATCAAACACAATTGCCGGCTTTCAAGACTGCTCCTGGGTAATCAAAAAATTTCCTTTCTTCCAGGTTGCTCAATTGTATCTTAACGCTGACAATTCTGCTATATTATTCTTTAGTGGCCAGGCTAAATCCAAGAAATCAAAGGTGGCTAGACCGGCGGAACCGCCAATACCAGCATCTGAGCCGGCTAGGCCACTTTCTCCATTAACTGTCGCCCCAGAAGACCCGCCTATCGATGAAGCAAATCCTTCAGAGCCGTCCCTTGACAACACCACTATGAATCCTTCCATCGTTGGACCGTAAAGCTCAACTGACCCGCCGTCTCCACGTGTTCAAGATGTTCAAATTACTGGGAGTCGCTTCGTTGAGCCGGGGAACCCAACGGTGTTGGCTAAGTGCACAGCTAAGCAGAAAGCATTGGAAAGGCAAAAGGTTCGCTTTGATGTACTACGACCGTCTTAATGCCAGTGATATCTTATCCGGCTATCTCAGTCATGTCCACTCCAGTCGTGAGTCTGAGATAGAGATGGTCAAGTAACTTCAGTTGAAGTATGAGGTATGTTATTTCCGGTTACCATATTCCTTCATCCCCCAAGTCTTCAGCTTTATGAGAGAAGCGGAATAACCTGTAGACTTAAAATATAGGCCGAGACTTTTTACCTCTGGATCACTGCCTGATAGAAACAAAACTTGACCCATAGTCCCCAAGGACTGGTTTATTTTGAGCATTAATGAATCGGTACTTTTAGACCTAAAACCTCCTTCAAAATACTTAACACTCCGGTTTAAACTTGAAAAACTTGCTGAACTGCATGCATTAGCCCCCAAGTGCCAAGTGTTGTTACTTTGTAAAGGACTTGGGACTTTAAATATGTTGGTAGAGTCATAAAAATTTGATTTAGCATACATTAGCCCCCAAGTGTCAAGTGGTTTATTCATAAAGTACTTGAAACTTGAATCTTGAAATTGGATACTGGAATTTGAAACCAAGTCTTGATTTATCTGAATGTTTTCACAGAATGCATTGTCTGAACTGAACTCCCAATTGACTGATACAAAGACCCGGCTAGCGAACCAGGAATTAGAAATTAAATATTCCACGTCCCAACTGCAAATAAGCCTTTCTGAAACAGAGAAGTTGAAGACCGACTTTGCTGCCAAAGAGAAAACTTGGGCAGATGAGAAGATACTTCTGATCCGGCGAGCTAAGACAGCCGAGACAGCTCTGAAGGAAATTTCAACCGAATTGAATGGTTTAAAGGGCCGGGTGTCTCAGATGGTCACTGCTATCTTTGGTAAGCTTCCTGATTGATCTTTCATATGTGTTTCTTGTCAATCCGGAATATGATCCGTCAACTGACTGTGAAAAATGCATGTAGGTCCGCGAAGTAAGAATCTAAACCAAGACCCGTTTGATTAAGATGAAAGCCGTGTACACTTTAACTTCACAATTGTATATCGGCACACAACGAGCTCTGGCTGCCATCCCTCCTACTAATCAAGGGTCGAACCGGATCAGTGATGTCTTGAAGAAGCTGTCCATTCTCCCTGCCAGATTCTAAGAGGTGAAACGCTCCTGCACGCGAGCCGGAGCATTGACTGCCCTAAGCCGCTCCAAGGCTTGGGTACCAGATCTAGACCCGGTAGATGTGGCAAGAGGTTATCCTACCGTGAAGGAGGATGGGTCTCCTTTTGATCAGGATGACTTTATAGCCTACGTCCGTGAAGTTCGGCCTCAGGCGTCAAGCCTTGGAGATGATACCAATGTGGACAAGTATCAACCGGGTTTTGATAATGAGAATAAGAAGATGGCCCCACCTTCCTATAAAGTAACCGACTTGATCCCACCGGTGAGAGAAGACATATTTGCCCCGGAAGTTGATCCGGTTGGCTTGATTGATGACGAAGCTGAATTTGTTGCCATGAACGGCTATGACTGGTCAAAACCCAACTTCCAGCAGATTCAAGATGTTGAACCAGTGAGGGAAGGACAATGATCATCTTCATGGGCTTTAGAAAGCCTTGTAATAGCTTAGCTGCTAAAAACACCGTATGTCTGCTTATGCCATCGTGCATAAAACACTTCTATGTGAATTTGTGCTTCCGGGTGCCAATGTTTTAATGCTTTTCTTATGCCTCGTTTAATGCTTCTCTCTGCAATGTTTAAAATCTGTTCCTGTGAACACAAGGAAAATAGAGAGGCCTGGCAAGGCAGTTTAGAAACAGCTGGGTTTAAACACCTCTTTTACAACTCGTATCTCCACCTCAAAGATCAGAGACAAATATAAATAAAGGATAAGGTTTAATATTAACTCTTAAATTAACGCAGCCGGTAAGCGCGTGTAAATAAGAATTATACCTTGTCCTTGCGGATTCTTAGGCCGCTGGCTCAAATAACCCGGGTGACGAACTTGATAATTCAATATGTATGAAAGTTAATAATCCTTGAATATTCAATAATCATATAGCAGTTGCTCGTACCTTTAGATCCTTAGACCACCGGTTTGAACAACCCGGGCGGCTGTGCTGTCTAATAATTTAAGCCGGCGAACAAAACCAGGCTAACTCATTTGTAATATTGAAACAACAAAAACTCAATGGCAAGCCACAAACATAATTTTAACTCTGTATTCAAAAGATTGGGGGTTTCTGATTCGAATACGATCAGTAAACCAGACCAAAAGGGTTAAGCTAAGGTTCGAATACGACCATATAGCCCCTGATGGCTTTGGCGTTGCGCCGATCAAGAGGGTACCGACAGCTATGTTATCTTTGGTTCGAATACGACCTATGTTTGAACAGGAAGCCCCCAAATGACCTTGAGAGGTTTTTAACGACCCTGATTCGAATACGATCCAAGTCGGCTCAAAAGGGGTTAAGCTATGATTCGGATACGATCAAGAAGCCCCCAAGTGAGTTTGGCCTTGAGCCGATCAAGAGGGTTACGACAGCTATGTTCTCTTTGGTTCGCATACGACCTATGTTTGAACAGGAAGCCCCCAAGTGACCATAAGATTTACAGCTAGATTCAGATACGATCATAAGCCGGACTAGAAAAGGTTAAACTTGATTCAAATATGATCAGCTCCTTAATAGTCATTTGTGAAAAAATAATAAAAATGCATAATCTTTGAAAAGAAAAAGAGACCGATGGTCTTACTTTATTGCTTATCATCGTATATACAGTGTGAATGTATGTACATGATGAGAGCCGGTGGCTTAGGTATAATATGGCCGAAGTTGAGCAATGTTCCACGGCCGGCGGGTCTCCTCTTCTGACTTACGTGAGTCTGCGTGCTCTCGAACGTCAATGAGGTAGTAAGACCCGTTGTTTAAATTTTTGCTGACCACAAAGGGTCCTTCCCAAGGTGGGAATAACTTGTGTGCATCTGAAAGATCTTGGATGAGCCGGAGCACCAAGTCGCCTTCCTGAAAAGTCTTGGTCTTAACCCGGCGACTGTGATAACGACGCAGGTCCTATTGATAGATTGCTGACCGTGCTGCTGCTAAGTCTCTTTCTTCATCCAATAAGTCAAGCGCATCATGTCTGGCTTTTTCATTGTTAGCTTCAACATAAGCCGTCACGCGGGGCGAGTCATGACTTATGTCACTGGGCAATACTACTTCTGCCCCATAAACCATGAAGAAAGGTGTGTAACCCGTAGACCTGTTGGGTGTAGTATTGATACTCTGTAACACTAAAGGCAACTCCTCTACCCAACAACCCAGCATTCGCTGTAAAGGAACCATAAGCCGGGGCTTTAACCCTTTCAGAATTTCCTGATTGGCTCTCTTAGCTTGACCATTGGACTGGGGATGAGCTACAGAAGAAACATCAAGCCGGATGTGCTCTCGCTGAAAAAACTCTTCCATAGCCCCTTGGGATAGATTAGTGCCATTGTCTGTGATAATACTGTGTGGAAAACCAAAACGGAAGATTATTTTCTTCATGAACTGAACTGCCGTGGCTGCATCACACTTACTCACAGGCTCTTCCTCAACCCATTTAGTGAACTTATCAACAGCCACCAAGAGATGCGTTTTCTTATCCTTAGACCTTTTGAAATGCCCCACCATGTCAGGCCCCCAGACTGCAAACGGCCAAGTGATTGGGATCATCCAGAGCTCTTGAGCCGGCACATGCGCTCGTCGTGCAAATTTCTGACATCCATCACATCTACTGACTAGATCTTCCGCATCAGCATGAGCCGTCAACCAGTAAAAACCATGGCAAAACGCCTTGGCCAGTAAGGATTTTGACCCTGCATGATGACCACAATCACCTTCATGGATCTCACGAAGGATTTCTTGACCTTCTTCAGGGGAAACACACCGTTGAAACACTCCAGAAACACTGCGATGAAATAACTCTCCATCTGAAATCATCATGGACTTAGACCGCCGGGTTATCTGTCGAGCCAGGGTCTCATCCGCTGGTAATTCTCCCCGGGTCATGTAGGCCAAGAACGGCACCGTCCAATCTGGGATAACATGAAGAGCCTCCACCAACTGTGCCTCCGGGTAAGGAACAGCTAAATCTTCTTCTGTGGGCAACTTGACAGAGGGGTTATGCAAAACATCTAAGAAGGTGTTGGGTGGCACCGGCTTATGTTGGGACCCTAGCCGGCTTAAAGCATCAGCTGCTTCATTTTTTCGACGGTCAATGTGCTCCACCTGATAACCTTTAAAATATCCTGCAACAGCATCGACCTCTTGGCGATAAGCCGCCATGAGAGGGTCTTTGGAATCCCATTTGCCAGACACCTGCTGAGCCACTAGATCTGAATCACCAAGACATCTGACCCGGCTCAAGCTCATCTCCTTTGCCACTCGAAGACCATGGAGCAATGCTTCATACTCTACTGCGTTGTTAGTGCACGGAAACATCAATCGTAACACATAACAAAAAATTTCACCTCGTGGGGAAGTTAACACAACTTCAACCCCCGAGCCTTCTAACTGCCTGGACCCGTCAAAATGAATAGTCCAGTATGTGTTGTCCGGCTTTTCTTTCGGCATCTGCATCTCTGTCCATTCATTGATGAAGTCAACCAGAGCTTGAGACTTAATCGCAGTGCGTGGAACATACTTCAGCCCATGAGACCCGAGCTCAATTGCCCACTTGGCAACTCGCCCTGTAGCTTCTCTGTTTTGAATAATGTCTCCCAAAGGAGCAGAGCTAACCACAATAATTGGATGTCCCTGAAAGTAGTGTTTAAGCTTCCGGCTTTCCATGAACACCCCATAAACAAGTTTCTGCCAATGCAGATATCGTTGCTTAGACTCAATTAGCACTTCACTGACATAATAAACCGGCCGCTGAACCGGATGCTCCTTGCCAGCCTCCTTGCGCTCTACCACCATAGCCACACTAACAGCCCGTGAGTTGGCAGCTACGTATAACAATAGCGGCTCTTTCTCAATTGGAGCAGCTAGGACCACCGGCTCAGCCAGTTGTTCCTTCAGATCCTCAAAGGCGGCGTTCACAGCATCGCTCCAAACAAACACATCTGTTTTCTTCATCAACTGATATAGAGGCATAGCCTTTTCCCCTAACCGGCTTATGAACCGGCTTAAAGCAGCCACATGACCCGCCAGTCATTGAACATCAATGACACAGGTTGGTTTGGCCAGAGATGTAATCGCCTTGATCTTCTCCGGGTTAGCTTCAATACCTTGATTAGACACCAGAAAACCCAAGAGCTTACTGGCTGGTACTCCAAAAACACACTTGGCAGGGTTAAGCATCATCTTGTAAACTCGAAGATTATCAAAAGTCTCTTTCAGGTCTGTGATCAAGGTATTCTCTTCCCTGGACTTCAGGACTATATCATCCACATAGGCATGAACTTTGCGCCCAATTTGATCATGAAGACAATTCTGCACACACCGTTGGTAAGTCGTCTGAGCACTCTTAAGCCCAAAAGGCATAGACACATAGCAGAAAGCCCCAAAAGGTGTTATAAACGTTGTTTTCTCTTGATCCTTGACTGCCATCTTAATCTGATGATACCCGGAGTAAGCATCTAGGAAACTCAACCGTACACAACCCGCTGTAGCATCAATGATCTGATCAATACGGGGAAGAGCAAAAGCATCAGCCGGACAGGCCTTGTTTAAATTTGTGTAATCCACACACATACGCCAGGTGCCATTATTTTTGAGCACGAGCACCGGGTTAGCTAACCATTTTGGGTGAAAGACCTCCACAATGAACCCGGCTACCAAGAGCCGGGCCACCTCTTCTCCAATGGCCTTACGCCTTTCTTCATTGAACCGCCGAAGAAACTGTCTGACAGGCTTGAACTTTGGATCGATACTAAGAGTGTGCTCAGCGAGTTCCCTCGGGACACCCGGCATGTCTGAGGGTTTCCATGCAAAGATGTCCCGGTTCTCATGGATGAACTCGATGAGCGCGCATTCCTATTTCGGATCCAAGCTTGCGCTAATGATGAACTGTTTGGATGAATCGCCAGGCACAAAGTCCACCATCTTAGTATCATCAGCTGATTTGAACTTCAACTCCGGCTCATGCTCTGTGGTTGGTTTCTTTAATGATGTCATGTCCGCCGGGTCAACATGATCCTTATAGAATTTCAACTCCTCTGTCGCACAAACATATTCAGCATAGGCATCATCCCCTTCTTCACATTCCAAGGCTATCTTCCGGCTCCCATGGACTATAATAGTGCCCTTGTGACCCGGCATCTTGAGCTACAAATATACGTAACACGGCCGAGCCATGAACTTGGCATAAGCCGGTCGCCCAAACAGAGCATGATATGGGCTTTTGATTTTAGCCACCTCAAAGGTTAATTTTTCTGCTCTGGAGTCATACTCATCTCCAAAGGCTACTTCCAGCTCGATCTTACCAACTGGGTATGCCGACTTACCAGGCACCACACCATGAAAAATAGTGTTGGATTGTTTAAGATTTTTATCCGTCAATCCCATCCGGCGAAACGTCTCATAGTAAAGGATGTTGATGCTGCTGCCTCCATCCATGAGTACCTTAGTAAATTTGTACCCACCTACCTGAGGTGCTACTACTAATGCCAAGTGAACTGAATTATCAACTCGGGGGGGGGGGATCCTCTCTGCTCCACACAATGGGCTGCTCTAACCAACGTAAATAACGTGGTACTGCTGGCTCAACGGCATTGCTGGCCCTCTTGTGGAGTTTCTAGTCTCTCTTACATAAACTGGTAGTAAAGACATGATACTGTCCACTACTCAACTGCTTCGGGTTGCTCTGATAGCCGGACTGTTACTGCTGCTGATTCCCTTGGCCATGTTGCTGATTATATCCTCCCTGGTGACTAGGATGACCATGAAAACTTCCTCCGTTTGAACCGGCGCCCGGGCCCTGAAAGCCGCCTGAGCCGCCACCCGGGCCGTGACCCCCATCAAATGTGTTTGAATTTTTAAACGCCTTCATGATCGTGCAATCTTTCCACAAGTGGGTAGCTGGCTTCTCCCGGGTGTCGTGTCTTGGACATGGTTCATTGAACAACTGCTCAAGGGTGGGACCTGACCCGCCCGATCGAGGGGGCTGTCTGCCCTTGCGTCGCTGATTACCACCCTGCGCATTAGTATTAGCAACAAACTCATCAGCCTTACGCTTATTACCTCCTTGATTTGCCGGGTTATGCTGGTGACCCTTGCCATTGCCGTTCTTCTTCCCCTTCGTTGCCTTTTCTTCATCAGACGCCGGGTCTTTGGTAGTATCAAAATCGGCATACTTGACAAGAGCCGCCATCAACGTTCCCATGTCATTACAGTCACGTTTAAGCCGCCCCAACTTCTGCTTCAGAGGTTCAAAACGGCAATTTTTCTCCAACATCAAAACTGCTGAGCCGGCGTCCATTTTATCAGACGAATGTATTATCTCCTTGACCCAGCACACCCAATGGGTTGTAGATTCTCCATCCTCTTGCTTGCAATTGGTCAGGTCCACAATCGACATTGGTTGTTTGCACGTGTCTTTAAAGTTCTGGATGAACCGTGCCTTCAACTCTGCCCATGAGCCGATGGAATTGGGTGGTAATCCTTTCAACCAGGTCCAAGCCATTCCATCCAACATCATGGTAAAGTACTTGGCCATTGCAGCATCACTAACCTCCAACAGCTCCATAGCCATCTCATAACTCTCAATCCAAGCCCCCGGCTGTAAGTCAGCCGTGTAGTTAGGTACCTTACGAGGTCCCTTGAAATCCTTGGGCAACCGTTCATTGCGTATGGCTGGGACCAGGCAAGGTACGCCTCCGGTTCTCGTAACCACTCCTGCCTCAACCGAGGTTGCTGGATAAGCCGGAATGGTTTGGTGAGCCGCCTGCTCTGCCGCTATCTGAGCCGCCCGTTCCACCTCTTGATGAATCATCTCCTGATCCGCCAAGTTGAGGGCTCCAACCCGCACCGACTCCTGCCTATATGGCCGTTTGTGGCGTTGAGCAGTACTTGACATCTCCACAGATTCCATGTGCCTACTATAACTCGGGCTCCGTCTTGGGCAAGGAGTTGAATGAATCCTGTCTCGACTGTAGGAGTACGCCTTCCATCGGGAGAGCTGCCATGTGCCAAAGCTGTCTGAAGTAGTTATCTTACTCTCCGGGTTTCAATTGCTACTAGCGAGTCGCCTTCCATCAGGAGAGCTGCCAAACGAGATGACTCCACAATGAGGTTCTCCATGGGGTTGGAGAAGTGACCCGGGGTGTTGCTATATAACGAGGAGGAGTTGTATTTACGCGCGGCGGCTCCATGGTGCATGGCTGAACTGGTGCACCGGGCGTTGTGACCCGGTTTGCCTCTGGCGGGTTGCTCCCTCCAGCTCCGGGTGTATGGAACAGATTCCTCGGATCCAGCGTTAGAGGCAGACACGACTGAGTTTTCTGACGCCTCCTCCTCATGACCTCGTTTGATGCATTAAGATCCACTGAGAGCCGGAAGGTTTCTTCTTGAAGCTGCTGAGCACGAGCATCCAAAGCTGCTTGTTCTACTGCCATCCGGGTTTCCTCCACGGCTAGATTTTCCGTAGCTTACACCATCTCCTCCCGCACGCGTGCCACTTCCGCGTCATGCTGGGCTTTATCCGCCGGCTCTACCGCAGCGGTTAACAGTGTTCTCAGCTTATCCATGAGGTTCATGAGAACCTGAGCCGGGGGGCGCGCGGGGTCTCCTGACCCGGTAGCTGCCGACCCGGTGGCCGCCGCTGTCGCTGCGGTGGAGTTCTGCCCGGGCTGTGTCCCTGCCATGAAGACTCCGGCCCAATTCGGCGGCTCAAGGGGGTCCGGAATACTGCTGCCATCGGGACAGCCCCCGAGCATGCTGTCTTGCAGTTGGTACAATGAGTCCGTCTCACCCATTCAAGATGCAGTACCAGAGCAGATGGCCATCTCCCTGCCTTCCATCGATCCTTCAGAGTATTCACCGCTATGGACGCAGACTACGAAGGCATGCTTCACGACAGATTGAACACGGGCGGACCCAGCACGTTGAGCCATTTCGATGAGGTTGGTGTGGACATCCGGCTCAGGGCCTGACTCGTCGATCTGGCCGATGAAGACGTGGATTCCGCCAAAGGGGACCCGGTACCCGTACTCGATTGATCCGGCCTCGCGGCCCCAGCCTTAATCGTTGATGTAGATCTTGCCGCGACGACTCTTGGTCATCCGGCCCACAGCGTATCCCTTGAGCCCTTTGAAGTTTCCCTTCAAGAACTCAAATCCACCGTGCGCTGGCCCCACGGTGGGCGCCAACTATCGTGGAGTTGACACGGCAGATGTCCTAGAGCAAGGACTTAGTCGTAGGTCCATCGCACTAGGAAGCTTAAAGGGGTTAATCGGGACAAAGGACACGAGAGAGTTTTATACTAGTTCGGCCCCTTACGATGAAGGTAAAAGCCTACATCTAGTTGGGATTGGTATTGCTGATGTTTCGACTTCCAGGAGGCTCAACTCGCCGGCCTGGTTATCGACTTTGTTCTCTCCCTTAAGCCGCCACCAGGTCGTCCCCTTATATACACGGGTTGACGTCTGGTGGCTTACAGAGTCCCGACCGGCTCATAATCGTGTCCGGCTCGGTGACTTCCTCTACATGCCTTTCTTTACAAGTCTTTCCGTTCCTATGGCGGTTTACAATAACGGGCTTTTAAGCCGGCCCGAGGCCTTTGGGCTTTCTATATATACTAATAAACTATCATCTTGACTGTATATTGGGCTTCTTATGTAACCCTCCCTTAAAGCTGACCCGGCCCCTCCTGGGCGGGTCTCAGCTGATAATAATATCCCCAACACCCTTACCTTTTATTGATCAAATGCTAGAAAGATTATGCAAACATATGCACTATTGCTTTCTAGATGGTTATTCTGGTTTCTCTCATATACCTGTGTCGGCTAGAGATCAATCAAAGACTATTTTTACATGCCCTTTTGGTACTTTTGCTTGTAGACGTATGCCTTTTGGTTTATGTAATGCACCTGCTACCTTTCAAAGATGCATGATGGCTATATTCTCTGACTTTTGTGAAAAGATTTGTGAGGTTTTCATGGACGACTTTTCCGTCTATGGTTCCTCTTTTGATGATTACTTGAGCAATCTTGATCGAGTTTTGCAGAGATGTGAAGAAACTAATCTTGTCTTGAATTGGGAAAAGTTCCACTTTATGGTTAATGAAGGTATTGTCTTGGGGCACAAAGTTTCTGAAAGAGGTACTGAAGTTGATAAAGCCAAGGTTGATGCTATTGAAAAGATGCCATGTCCCAAGGACATCAAAGGTATAAGAAGTTTCCTTGGTCATGCCGGATTTTACAGGAGGTTCATTAAGGACTTCTCGAAAATTTCTCTGTGTTTGACTAATTTATTGCAAAAAGATATACCATTTGTCTTTGATGATGATTGTGTAGAAGCATTTGAAATACTTAAGAAAGCATTAGTCTCTGCACCTGTTGTTCAGCCACCCGATTGGAATTTACCCTTTGAAATTATGTGTGATGCTAGTGATTATGCTGTAGGTGCTGTTCTAGGGCAAAGATTTGATAAGAAATTAAATATTATTCATTATGCTAGTAAGACTCTAGACAATGCTCAAAGAAATTATGCTACTACTGAAAAAGAGCTTTTAGTAGTTGTATTTGCTTGTGATAAGTTCAGACCTTATATTGTTGATTCTAAAGTAACTATTCAAACTGATCATGCTGCTATTAAATACCTTATGGAAAAGAAAGATGCTAAACCTAGACTTATTAGATGGGTTCTCTTGCTACAAGAATTTGATTTGCATATTGTTGATAGAAAGGGAGCTGAGAACCCCATTGCAGATAACTTGTCTAGGTTAGAGAATATTCTTGATGACCCACTACCTATTAATGATAGCTTTCCTGATGAACAATTAAATGTTATAAGTACTTCTCGTAGTACTCCATGGTATGCTGATTATTCTAATTATATTGTTGCTAAATTTATACCACCTAGCTTCACATACCAACAAAAGAAAAAGTTTTTCTATGATTTAAGACATTACTTTTGGGATGACCCACATCTTTATAAAGAAGGAGTAGATGGTGTTATTAGATGTTGTGTACCTGAGCATGAACAGGAACAGATCCTACGCAAGTGTCATTCCGAGGCTTATGGAGGACACCACGCTGGAGATAGAATTGCACATAAGGTATTGCAATCTGGTTTTTATTGGCCTACTCTCTTCAAGGATGCCCGTAAGTTTGTCTTGTCTTGTGATGAATGTCAAAGAATTGGTAATATTAGTAGATGTCAAGAAATGCCTATGAATTATTCTCTTGTTATTGAACCGTTTGATGTTTGGGGCTTTGATTATATGGGACCTTTTCCTGCCTCTAATGGATACACACATATTGTAGTTGTTGTTGATTACGTTACTAAGTGGGTAGAAGCTATTCCAACTAGTAGTGCTGATCATAACACCTCTATTAAAATGCTTAAGGAAGTTATTTTCCCGAGGTTTGGAGTCCCTAGATATTTAATGACTGATGGTGGTTCACACTTTCTTCATGGTGCTTTCCATAAAATGCTTGCTAAATATGATGTTAATCATAGAATTGCATCTCCTTATCACCCACAGTCTAGTGGTCAAGTAGAGTTGAGCAATAGAGAGCTCAAATTAATTTTGCAAAAGACTGTTAATAGGTCTAGAAAGAATTGGTCCAAGAAACTTGATGATGCATTATGGGCTTATAGAACTGCATATAAAAATCCTATGGGTATGCCTCCGTATAAAATGGTTTATGGAAAAGCATGTCACTTACCTCTCGAACTAGAACATAAGGCATATTGGGCTATTAAAGAGCTCAACTATGATTTAAACTTGCCGGTGAGAAGAGGTTATTTGATATTAGCTCACTTGATGAATGGAGAACCCAAGCTTATGAAAATGCCAAGTTGTTTAAAGAAAAAGTTAAAAGATGGCATGACAAAAGGATACAAAAGCGTGAGTTTAATGTAGGTGATTATGTATTGCTATACAACTCTCGTTTAAGATTTTTTGTAGGAAAACTTCTCTCTAAATGGGAAGGCCCCTATGTTATCGAAGAGGTCTATCGTTCCAGTGCCATAACGATCAAGAACTTCGAGGGCACAAACCCGAAGGTGGTAAACGGTCAAAGAATCAAACATTATATCTAAGGTAATCCCATAAATGTTGAAACCAATATTATTGAAACCGTAACCCCAGAGGAATACATAAGGGACACTTTCGGGAACGTTCCAGACTCCGAAAAGGAATAGGTATGTGGTACGGTAAGTAAACCGACTCCAAAACAATTTTTAAGGCAATATTTCTCCGTTTTGGAATATTTAGAAAAATAGAAAAATAAGTAGCAGTCCGGGAAGGACACGAGGGCCCCACGAGGGTGGTGGGCGCGCCCCCTACCTCGTGAGCACCTCGTGTGCCTTTCGGACTCCGTTTTCTTGCACGATACGTATTTTGGTCGGTAAAAATTCATTATATATTCTCCCAAAGGTTTTGACTCCCGTATCACGCAAACCTCCTCTGTTCTTGTTTCAAGCTGTTTTCTGTCAGGGTTTTCCAGGCTAGCCATCATGTCGTCTCCCTCCTCCAACAATGGTGACAATGATGCTTGGCTAATGAAGATAGATCTGAAGAGGGAAGAACCCACGAGGGTCAACAAGGATGAAAGGATCAAGAAGGCCACGGAGGACCAAGCTCCAGCAGCAAAAGACACCCTCCAACTTGATCATAATCTTCTCACCCAAGTGAGATCGAATCATTCAAGATGATTGATTTAGCTTGTATACAAAACAAGTATCTCACACAAGAAAATATTTTGTTGAAGGAGCATATTGTTGCACTCAAGGGCATTATTCGCAAGCTGGAGGACCTCTTACGCTCGATGTGCGATTATCCATCACCACCACCTTCTTCACCAACCAAGGAGACATAATCAAATGGGTATGGGAACTCCCCTTGGCAACTGCCAAGCTTGGGGGAGGTGCCCTAGTATCGTATCACAATCACAACTCCTATCTTTACTGTTTTTCTTAGTTCGATCCTATTAGTAGTATCTTGATCTAGTAGAATAAAGTTTATGGCATGATCTAGTTTTGAGTTTGCTTTACGATCTCTCTTTGTAATCAAGTCCGTGAGTTATATATAATAAAGATTAGTTTTGAGTCAAGGGCTTGATTATTTTGCCATGATCTTGGGTGAATAAAAGAAAGAGAAAAAGAATAAAAAGAAACAAAAAGTTCATATTGATCTTATTGAGAGTAATGACTTCACATAGAAAGAGTATGATGATTAAAAGTTGTTGGGAGTTGGCAGACATAGCTTTGGTCATTTTTGCAATTAATAGGAAGTAATAAGGAAAGAGAGGTTTCACATATAGATATATTATCATTGACATCTTTTATGATTGGGAGCACTCATTAAAATATGACATGCCAAAGAGTTGATGTTGGACAAGGAAGACAACGTAATGAGTTATGTCTTTCTTATATCTGAGATAAAGTATGTTGTTGTAACATCCCAAATTTGCAATTTGGAATGTTATACACTAGATCATCATGCATAACATATTTTTCTTGCATTTTGGTTTATCCTAGAAATTTCACGCAACTCAAGGACCTTCGGAGAGAGTTGGAGATTTCGTTATTTTCATATTTGAGAGTTTTCTCGAATTTGAAAAGAGGATCATTTGATTTATTTATTTCATCTTCAATAATTTTTCCGATATCAAAAATATAAGAGAGGGAATAATATGACTTTCCCAAAATTGAGGAAAAATGAAGATTTAATAAATAGATCAAATTTTGTTTGCCGGAGTTTGTTTGTTTTCTTTGGATAGGGAAAAATGCGCGTTTTCGAAAATTGCATTCTAGGTCCGGAGTAAAGTTCATTTTGTTCGGCTCATTTTTAGGAGTTGGGGAAAATTTACTTTAGGAATTTTGGTGTTCGTTTAGATTTTTCTTTCTTTTGTTTTTTCTTCGCGCGTAACCGATTTAAAAAAAAAGAGGGCAGCTCCCGCGCGCCAGGCCAGCCGGGCCAAGGCCCAGCCAGCCGCCACCGCCCCAGCCTCGCGCGAGCCGAGTCCCAGCGGGACTCCAGCTGCCGCCGCCCCTTGCCTTGCCCCTTGGCCAAGAAAGCACCCCCCCTCCCTCCTAGTATAAATACCCCAACACCCCCCACCCTCTCCACCCCATGCCGCCGCCACCTAGCGCTGCCGCCGCCGCCCTTGCACCCCGCCGCCGCCGGAGGTAGCCCCGCGCCGCGCCTCTTTTTCTTCCCCGGTTCGGTTTTTCTTAAAAGAACCGTTCCGTTTCTTTTCTTTTCTTCCGGTTTTTGTTTCGATTTTCTTCCGAAACCCTAGATCGGTTTTCCGTTTATTTTTCGGTTTCTTTTCCGAAAACCCTAGATCGGTTTTCGTTCTTCTTTCGGACCATTCGTCTCAACGAACGTGATCACCGATTTTTCCCGGTTAACGACGCCCGTTCGTTTAACCGTTCGTATCTTTCCTTTCGTCGGATTTATTCCGCGATCGTGATCTCAGATCCGATCTTCGTTCTAGTCTTTCTTCTCGCTCGTTTATCGGAATCAGGTGATTCAAGCGCCTGGAGTTTCGTTTCGAAACCGCCGTTCCATCTAATCAACTTAAACAAGTTTTTGCCCCGGTAAAATTTGACCTAGATTCAACTTGCTAGAACCGAGTTGTTTTCTTCCGCCGTTTGTTTTCCGTTTCTTTGTTCGCAACCGGAGTTCTTAAGTTGAATCTTCTGGTTCGTTCTCTTGTTCGAGTTTTACCTGTGCATTAGATGAGTACTTATTGTATGCTTGTTGTTTGTCTGCGATAGATCACCCGGATTGCGCCGCTTGTTACTTCGAAACCCTAGGTCTTGCGGATCATCAGCAAGGCAAGTAACACTTTGATCATACCTTTTCTACAACCCATGTTTTATTGCATTAGATCAATCCTCTCACATTGCATGATTAGGATCTAATTAAATTGAGGGATGGGAAGTAGATGAGGTAGTACCTATTACCTGTATTATTATGAAACCTTTGGGAGTTACTTCTACGTTTGCTTATTATGCCATGCTATGCTAGTAGATGTGGATTGGGTGAGTGATATCCATGACAGATGTGAGTTTGATAATTTTAAGGGTTTATCTAAGGTGGCAACTTAAACACACATCTGGGTGGATTGAGGCACCTGATGTCTATCAGGACTTGCCTGTTTTTTTTTCGGACCGCCACCCAGGCTCAAAGGGATCATAAGATAATTCATGCTAGAAACTTCCGTGTGTAGCCACAAGCCATTATGGGCTCTGGCATAGTTGACTAAGTTGTGCGAACTCTTACGGGTAGACTAGCAGATGTAGGGGAAAGTAGGTGTACCGGTCTACCCACATGTAAGGTGCTAGCGCTTCTGAAAGACTGTGTCTCGGTCATCCGTCTTCTCAAACACCCTGTAGTGCGAGAAACCAAACGGAGGCGATCGAGTCTTGTGGGGAAAAGTGCGCAAACCTCTGCAGAGTGTACAAACTAATCATGATTAGCCGTGTCCCCGGTTATGGACAACTTGAGTATCTAGTACTTGAATATCATGTGAATCTCATCATGTTACTTCTAATTAATGTTGTTGGGTTTTAATTACTTAATTGGGATCGGAATGCTGTCAACCATTCTCGATGTTTAACAACCACCATGATAGTTAAATAAATTTGTTCCTTTGTAGTAGGGAAAAACTGGCTTTACGCAAAACTATAACCATAGAGCTTTCCACCAGCCATATATGCATGTAGTATAGCTGTTTCATTCCATTACTCTCTATGTGTTACATTGCCAGCATATTCCATGTGCTGACCCATTTTCGGGCTACAACATCTCATGTTGCAGACTTTTCAGACGACGAATAAGGTGCTTTTAGGTCGTGGTTCTATACTCAGTGATGCCGTTGGAGTTGATGGACCCATTTATCTTCCGAGTCTTCCGCTGTTATCGACACTAGATGGCCTTAAGCCATATTTATTGTAATAAGTTCTCTTTTGAGACAACGATGTAATAAGTGTGTGATTGCCACTCTGCTATAAATCCTTCGATGTACTGTGTGGTGTCAGCATTACTGATCCAGGGATGACACCTGAGCACAGAGCACTTGATCCATTCGGGTCGGGTCGCTACAGTTGTCATGGTTCCTCTAACTTGTTGAGCTTGCCTTTCCCCCTCATGCTAGCCAAATTCTCAGCACCAAGTGGAAATATTGCTTGTGCTTCCAAATACCCTTAAACCAGTTTTGCCATGAGAGTCCATCATATCTACTTATGGATTGAGTAAGATCCTTCAAGTAAGTTGTCATCGGTGCAAAGCAATAAAAATTGCTCTAAATATGTATGATTGATTGGTGTGGGAGAAATAAGCTTTATACGATCTTGTGATGTGGAAGTAATAAAAGCGACAGACTGCATAATAAAGGTTCATATCACAAGGGGCAATATAAAGTGATGTTCTTTCACATTGAGATTTTATATATCCAACCATAAAAGCGCATGGCAACCTCTGCTTCCCTCTGCGAAGGGCCTATCCTTTATTATTATATTCTACCTTATGCAAGAGTCATGGTGATCTTCACCTTTTCTTTTTCATTTTATCCTTTGGCAAGCTCAGCATGTTGGAAAGAACATGATATATATATATATATATATATATATATATATCTAATTGGATGTAGGGGAGCATGAACCATTATTGTTGACATTACCCTTGAGGTAAAAGGTTGTGGGGCAAAACTATAAGCCCCTATCTTTCTCTGTGTCCGATTAAAACTCCGTAACCACAAGTATCGCGTGAGTGTTAGCAATTATGGAGGACTAAATGATAGTTGAGTATGTGGACTTGCTTTTTAGCTCTGACATAGACTTTTTCCGATGTTATGATAAATTGCAATTGCTTCAATGACTGAGATTATAGTTTGTTGGAGCCCAATTAGGTTTATGATTTATACTTTTGCATTGTGAATAGATCATCACTTGAACATAAGTAATCATATGACAAATCTGTATATGTTGCTGTTATGAGAATAATCATGATGCCTTCATGTCCGTATTTTATTTTTTATTGACGCCTCTACCTCTAAACATGAGGACATATTTATTGTTATCGGCTTTTCGCTTGAGGACAAGCGAGGTCTAAGCTTGGGGGAGTTGATACGTCCATTTTGCATCATGCTTTTATATCGATATTTATTGCATTATGGACTGTTATTTGACTTTATGTCACAATACTTATGGCTATTCTCTCTTATTTTACAAGGTTTGCATAAGGAGGGAGAATGCCGGCAGCTGGAATTCTGGGCTGGAAAAGGAGCAAATATTAGAGACCTATTATGCGCAACTCCAAAAGTCCTGAAACTCCAGGGAACATCTTAAAATAAATAAAGAAAAATCCTCGCCAAAGATGAAGGCCAGGGGGCCCACACCCTGCTCACGAGGGTGGGGGCGCCCCCCCCTAGGGCGCGCCCCCTACCTCGTGGGCCCCCTGGTGGCTCTCCGACGTCCATCTTCTCCTATATGAAGTCTTTCGATGAGAAAAAATAAGAAGGAACTTTTCGGGATGAGACTCCACCGCCACGAGGCGGAACCTTGGCGGATCCAATCTAGAGCTCCAGCAGAGCTATTCTGCCGGGGATACTTCCCTTGCGAGGGGGAAATCATCACCATCGTCATCACCAATGCTCCTCTCATCGGGAGAGGGCAATCTCCATCAACATCTTCACCAGCACCATCTCATCTCCAAACCCTAGTTCATCTCTTGTATCCAATTCTTGTCTCAAAGTCCGAGATTGGTGCTAGTAGGTTGCTAGTAGTGTTGATCACTACTTGTAGTTGATGCTACTTGGTTTATTTGGTGGAAGATCATATGTTCAGATCCTATATGCATATTATTACCCCTCTGATTATGAACATGAATATGCTTTGTGAGTAATTACGTTCGTTCCTGAGGACAAGGGAGAAGTCTTGCTATTAGTAGTCATGTGAATTTGGTATTCGTTTGATATTTTGATAAGATGTATGTTGTCTAGCCTCTAGTGGTGTTATGTGAACATCGACTACATAACACTTCACCATTATTTGGGCCTAGAGGAAGGCATTGGGAAGTAATAAGTAGATGATGGGTTGCTAGAGTGACAGAAGCTTAAACCCTAGTTTATGCGTTGGTTCGTAAGGGGCTGATTTGGATCCATATGTTTCATGCTATGGTTAGGTTTACCTTAATACTTTTGTTGTAGTTGCGGATGCTTGCAATAGAGGTTAATCATAAGTGGGATGCTCGTTCAAGTAAGAACAGCACCCAAGCGTCGGTCCACCCACATATCAAATTATCAAAGTATCGAACGCGAATCATATGAACGTGATGAAAACTAGCTTGAAGATATTCCCATGTGTCCTCGGGAGCACTTTTCCTATTATAGGAGTTTGTTCCGGCTTGTCCTTTGCTACAAAAGGATTGGGCCACCTTGCTGCACTTTATTTAATTTTGTTACTTGTTGCTCGTTACAATCTATCTTATCACAAAACTATTTGTTACCACTTGTTTCAGTACTTGCAGAGAATACCTTGCTGAAAACCGCTTATCACTTCCTTCTGCTCCTCGTTGGGTTCGACACTCTTACTTATCGAAAGGACTACAATATATCCCCTATACTTGTGGGTCATCACATGTTCATGCATCATATTGTTGCATGTGATTGTGTTTTGATTTGTCGACACCTTTCCTTCTCAATAGGTCCTGCTCCGGAGAGTGCTCCAGAGTACCTGTCTGAGGAGCAGTGCCCTCTTGTTGATCTACCAGGCAAGCAAACCCCCTTGTTCATTCCGATACAATCCTACCCTCTCGCTCCTGCTCTCTTTTATTGCATTAGGACAACAACGATTCAACTGCTACTTTATGCTGCGGTAGTTGAAACCATTCCTCTGCATGACCTGTCATTGCCACAGTAAATAGTTAAAACCCACTAGCATGTGTAGGAGTTGATTGAGCCATGTTGTGTTCCTACCATGCCATGCTTGCTATTGCTTAGAGTTGTGTTAGGTCTGATTCATCGGGAATGAATTGGAGTGTTACGATATGTTCTGGTGCTGAGAGTTAAGCGTGTGAACACGATTTGGTAAAGGTAGCGGTGAGAGGCCATGTAGGAGTACATGGTGGGTTGTCTCATTGGGACCGTCCTTAAGAGCTGAGTTCTGTGTAAGTTGTCCAATGACTAGCTACTACCACACATTGGGCTCCGGGCGCTCCAAGCTCTCTCGATTTATTAGCCAACTTGATCTCTTTCGAGGAGTTGTAAATAGTTTCTGGTGTTTGTAGGTAGTGTTAGTAGTCTACCAAGTGGCACCCGGCCAAGTGGGCTTGGGACAGACTACGCGTAGTGGCACGGTGTACCAAGTGGCACTCGGATGGTGGGCTTGGGAACCCTGCTCACTTCATTTGGGGCCGTGAGAGACACCCTGGCCGGATCTCCTCGCGGATGGAACCCGAATAGGTGATAAACCTGGATGAGAGACTTGTGTGGTTAGCCAGGTCGTGGCCGACACCCTCGTTGGGCTTCTGCTTGAATGTTGCCGAGTACACGTCGTGTAAACGGCGATAAGTGGTGAGAGCGTGTGTGAAGAAGTAACCCTGCAGTGTTTGCATGATCTATTCGAATAGCCGGGTCCGCGGTTATGGACTTCTTGGATGCTTACGTGGTACATAGGCAACTTAAAGTGGATACTCTAAAATTCTCAAGACAAGTGTGAGTGCTATGGATGGCCTTCTTGTAGAGAGACGGGGATGAATCCATAGTAGTGTATTGATGTGGTGATTAGTGGACTCGTGTGCGCTTTCTTACCTTAAAGAAGTTTCTCGTAGTCGTAGAACAGGATAGCCACTGAGTCAAAGCTGGCTTGCTGCAACTAAACCCCACATTACCTTCTTGATACAAATGCATGTATGATAGAATCTGATGTAAGTCTTGCTGAGTACCTTTGTACTCACTTTTGCCTTATTTATGTTTTGAAGATGAGACATCTGTCTCACTAGTAGTTCCGCTTGGACTTCGACGAGTAGCTTGTTACCTTAGCTACGATCTTGTACCCTTGGGAGGGTCTTGTAGATAGTCAGGCTTCTCAGCCTTTTCTTTTCTAGTTGTCTGTACTCAGACATGTAATGCTTCCATTGCTTGTATGCTTTGAATGATGGGTCATGAGACTCCTGTTTGAATTAAATGCTACGTGGCTCTTTGGGCCTTTATCTATATGAGTTTGCGTTATGTTGTGATGCCATGTTGTACAGCACATACTTGCATGTTATGCGTATGTGTAACGTCTATTGCTATGTGTGTGATCCGACAACCTAGTTGTCTATCCTTGGTAGCCTCTCTTATGGGGAAATGCAGTCTAGTGCTTCCACCGAGCCATGGTAGTCCGCTACAGCCCGGTTTACCGGAGTCCTGCTAGCCCAGCACTACTGCTCTGGGACACTTAGACTGGCCGGCATGTGATTCACTTCGTTCCTGTGTCTGTCCTTTTGGGGAAATGTCACGCGGTGACATCCGGAGTCCTACGTAGCCTGCTACAGCCCGGGTTCCCGGAGTCCTGTTAGCCCAGTTGCTACAGCCCGGATTCACACGCTACTGACCGACATGCTTGATGTTGTTTCATGTATGCCTGTCCCTGTAAGTTAGTGCCACTTTGGGTTCACGACTAGTCATGTCGGCCCGGGTTCTCTGTCATATGGATGCTAGCGACACTATAATTTACGTGAGCCAAAAGGCGCATACGGTCCCGGGCCATGGTAAGGCGACACCCGTGGGAATACCGTGCGTGAGGCCGCAACGTGATATGAGGTGTTACATGCTAGATCGGTGTGACTTAGAATCGGGGTCCCGACAATTATTCATGCTGGAATTGTATTAACCAGAAACATGATACATGTGTGAATACATAGACAAACAAAGTGTCACTAGTATGCCTCTACTTGACTAGCTCGTTGATCAAAGATGGTTATGTTTCCTAGCTATAGACAAAGAGTTGTAATTTCATTAACGGGATCACATCATTAGGAGAATGATGTGATTAACTTGACCCATTCCGTTAGCTTAGCACTTGATCGTTTAGTTTGTTGCTATTGCTTTATTCATGACTTATACATTTTCATATGACTATGAGATTATGCAACTCCCATTTACCGGAGGAACATTTTGTGTGCTACCAAACGTCACAACGTAACTGGGTGATTGTAAAGGTGCTCTACAGGTGTCTCCGAAGGTACTTGTTGGGTTGGCGTATTTCGAGATTAGGATTTGTCACTCCGATTGTCGGAGAGGTATCTTTGGGCCCATTCGGTAATACACATCACTTAAGCCTTGCAAGCATTGCAACTAATGAGTTAGTTGCGGGATGATGTATTACAAAACGAGTAAAGAGACTTTTCGGTAACGAGATTGAACTAGGTATTGAGATAACGACGATCGAATCTTGGGCAAGTAACATACCGATGACAAAAGGAACAACGTATGTTGTTATGCGGTTTGACCAATAAAGATCTTCGTAGAATAGAATATGTAGGAGCCAATACGAGCATCCAGGTTCCGCTATTGGTTATTGACCGGAGACGTGTCTCGGTCATGTCTACATAGTTCTCGAACCCGTAAGGTCCGCATGCTTAAAGTTCGATGACGGTTATATTATGAGTTTATGTGTTTTGATGTACCGAAGGTAGTTCGGAGTCCCGGATGAGATCAGGGACATGACGAGGAGTCTCGAAATGGTCGAGATGTAAAGATCCATATATTGTATGACTATATTCAGACATCAGAAAGGTTCCGAGTGGTTCGGGTATTTTTCGGAGTACCGGGGAGTTACGGGAATACGGGGGAAGAAGTATATGGGCCTTATTGGGCTTTAGGGGAGAGAGAGAGAGAGAGAGAGAGAGAGGCAGGCCGCGCGCCCCCCAATGACTAGTTAGAATTGGACTAGGGGGAGGGGCGGTGAGGGAGTCCTAGATTAGGGGGTGTCCGGATGGCCGGACTATACCTTCAGCCAGACTCCTGGACTATGAAGATACAAGATTGAAGACTTCGTCCCGTGTCCGGAAGGGACTTTCCTTGGCGTGGAAGGCAATCTTGGCGATACGGATATGTAGATCTCCTACCATTGTAACCGACTTTGTGTAACCCTAACCCTCTCCGGTGTCTATATAAACTGGAGGGTTTTAGTCCGTAGGACAACATACACAACAACAATCATACCATAGGCTAGCTTTTAGGGTTTAGCCTCTCCGATCTCGTGGTAGATCTACTCTTGTACTACCCATATCATCAATATTAATCAAGCAGGACATAGGGTTTTACCTCCATTGAGAGGGCCCGAACCTGGGTAAAACTTCGTGTCCCTTGCCTCCTGTTACCATCCGGCCTAGACGCACAGTTCGGGACCCCCTACCCGAGATCCGCCAGTTTTGACACCGACATTGGTGCTTTCATTGAGAGTTCCTCTGTGTCGTCGCCGTCAGGCTCGATGGCTCCTACGATCATCAACAGCGATGCAGTCCAGGGTGAGACCTTCCTCCCCGGACAAATCTTCGTCTTCGGCGGCTTCGCACTGCGGGCCAATTCACTTGGCCATCTGGAGCAGATCAAAAGCTATGCCCCTAGCCGTCAGGTCATATTTGGAAGCTTAAACTACACAGCCAACATCCGCGGGGACTTGATCTTCGACGGATTCAAGCCACTGCCGAGCGCGCCGCACTATCACGACGAGCTCTGCCGCCGAACAGTCCCCTGGAGGCCGCGCCCGCATCGGCTTCGACCCTTAATTCGGAGCCAACTGCGCCGATCGAGGATGGGTGGTTGGACGCCGCCTCGGGGGCTGCGATCCCAACGGCGATCGAGCCGAACACCAGCCCCGCACTCCGCGAGACTCATGACTCCAAGGAGCCGGACTCCTCTCTGGACTCCGAACCATTCGCGCCCCAGCCAATCGAATCCGATTGGGCGCCGATCATGGAGTTTACTGCCGCAGACATCTCTCAGCACTCGCCCTACGGTGATATTATGAAATCACTAAAGTCTCTCTCTTTATCAGGAGAGCCCTGGCCGGACTATGGCCAGCGAGATTGGGATACAGATGATGAAGAAATTCAAAGCCCACCCACCACCCACTTTGTAGCCACTGTCGATGATTTAACCGACATGCTCAACTTCGACTCCGAAGACATCGACGGTATGGACGCCGATGAAGGAGACGATGAAGAACTAGCGCCTATTGGGCCCTGGAACGCCACCTCGTCATATGACGTATACATGGCGGACACACCAAAAGATGACAACGAGGAGCAGAAGGACGCACTGAAGGCTTGTTCCCTCGAAAAGCAATCAAAGCGGCGACGCAAGCGCCGCCCCAGATCCCGCCTCGGAAGAAATAGCGATGACACAGACCCAGCGCTGGAGCAGGGCGAATCGCTGCCGGACAACGGCAATCCGGATAACCAAACCGAACAAACAAATCCTATCAAGGATAATGGTCCGGATGACATAACGCCGGACAGGCACCCGGAGCAGCAGACTGCCCGTAAAAGGCTTGTTGCCACCGTGAGGAGTCTGGAAAAGCAGAAGCAAAGGCTCAAGGCTGCGCAAGACACACTCCACATCCGATGGAGTAAAATACTCAACACAGCAGCGATGTACGGCGATAATCGCCCCTCCAAGAGCTACCCAAAGCGGAAGCTGCTACCTGAATTCGATGAGGATGCCTCAGACGCCCCACAACCAAATATCAAAGCAGCCACCTGGTCGGATAGACGACCCCTCTATCAACACAGACCTACATATAACGCCACTCACAATACAACACGCGACCCATGCGAGGGCTTGCACCCAAAGGACGGCGCAACAAGATCCATCAATGGACCACGCAAGCGCGCCCCAGCATATAATGCAACACAACAAACATCCGAACAACGCGATACACCCAGCTACAGGGGTGCCGCACACCCCCTATGTTTCACCGATGAGGTGCTGGACCATGAATTTCCAGAGGGATTCAAGCCCGTCAACATAGAGGCATACGACGGAACAACAGACCCTGGGGTCTGGATTGAGGACTACATCCTTCATATCCATATGGCTCGAGGAGATGATCTCCACGCCATCAAGTACTTACCCCTCAAGCTCAAAGGGCCAGCTCATCACTGGCTCAAAGGCCTCCCCGAAAGCTCCATTGGAAGTTGGGAAGAGCTCGAAGACGCCTTTCGGGCAAATTTTCAAGGGACTTATGTACGACCTCCGGATGCGGACGATCTGAGTCATATAACTCAACAGCCCGGAGAGTCAGCCCAAAAGCTTTGGAACAGGTTTCTTACTAAAAAAGAACCAGATTGTCGACTGTCCGGACGCCGAAGCCTTGGTAGTTTTCAAGCATAGCGTCCGTGACGAATGGCTCGCCAGACACCTCGGCCAGAATAAGCCGAGAACGATGGCCGCATTAACAAACCTCATGACCCGCTTTTGCGTGGGTGAGGACAGCTGGCTAGCCAGATGCAGCACCAGCAACCCCAGTACATCTGAAGTTAGAGATGGAAAAGGGAAATCACGGTGCAACAGCAATAACAAACGCCGAAATAAAGAAGACAACACGAAGGGCACGGCAGTAAATGCCGGATTCAAAAGCTCTTGGCCAGGTCAAAAGCCGCCCCCTAAAGGCACCAGGGATGAACTGTCCAGCCTCAACAAAATTCTGGACCAAGTATGTCAGATCCATAGTACCCCTGGTAAACCTGCTAATCATACCCACAGAGAATGTTGGGTCTTAAAGCAGTCTGGCAAGCTCAACGCCGTACACAAGGGGGAAGATACACCAAGTGAAGACGAGGACGAGCCTCCCCAGCAAGACACGGGGGAACAAAAAAATTTCCACCAGAAGTCAAAACAGTAAACGTGTTACACATGATCAAGGGAAAAAACAACACGGCACTCCCAGGAAAATATACCCAAGTGCCTGTCACCGTGAAGTCCTTCCACTGGTCGTCTCAACCGATCACTTTCGACCATCACGATTACTCAGCAAGCATCAGTTCACACGAGTCTTGATGGACGGCGGCAGCAGCCTAAACCTAATATATCAGGATACAATCCGCGGGATGGGGTTAGACCCAACACAAATTTGCCATAGCAATACTACCTTTAAAGGAGTAACGCCAGGCCCAGGGGCTCGTTGTACGGGCTCCCTCCTACTACAGGTTATATTCGGCTCCCCCGACAACTTCCGTCGCGAGCATTTAACCTTCCACATCGCTCCGTTTCAAAGTGGCTATCAAGCACTGCTCGGACGCGAAGCTTTCGCTTGCTTTAACGCAATACCACACTACGCCTCCCTCACACTCAAGATGCCCGGTCCACGTGGCATCATTTCAGTGCACAGAAATATCAAGCGATCTCTGCGCGCCGAAGAGAGTGAGGCTGCCTTGGCAGCCGCACACTAAAGGCGCCCGGACCAGCAAAAGCATCCAATAGGTCGTCAAGACCTCAAACACAACTAATCGAGTCCAGCGCTGCTACCTATACCGAATAAATGGTCACACCCCTATTTGTCAATACAAGGGGCTCAACGTGCGCAGACAAGTGGCAATTTATTCTCATCTTGAATTATACATGGTTTCTTTAAAAAACTATCTTTTTGCATGACAACTTTTTCACTTAACTTCCTCCCTTTTACAGATGATCATCGTGCTACACCCGTCCAGGATACGGCACAACGGAGACACAGGCGTAGACGTGCAGCAGGGACCCGCTCCAAGGATTCTTTTTAGATTAAGACCCTGCATAAACCTTTTTTACTGTCTCTTGTTGATACATATCCACCGTTGAGAAGGATGCTGACGTCTTGGCATGTGGCCACGCCAGAACAATGCACGTACCTAGACACAAGGGGCTTCTTACAAAGGCCATTATTTAGGCCCGGTTTATACCACAAAGACCGAATACCTTAGGGAGTGTTCGGCGTCGCGAGTTTGGCCCTATATGCATCAGCTCCGAATCATTGTCTTTGGTCAAATGTTGGGTTTGCCCGGCTCCTGTGTTTTGGTGCCTTACGTTCCGCTTTACTGGCTAAGGTAGCACCAGGAGAACTACTGCGATTGTGCCCTGGTTCATCCGGACGAGCACCTCAGTAGAGAAAGCCGAAAACTGACTGTCATGATATAGCGTGAGACTAGTCAACTACTCGATGACCTGTAGGAATGTTAGAATTCCTCTGCCTTAACGAAGGGCCGTTTTCCGGCCAGGCATGTACGCACCCCGGGATCGGGAGAGTGCGGAGCCACCGGGGGCTATCTAGTAGATCCACTGTCAAACTCCTATGGCTAAGTGAAAGTGTTAAAGCATTATAGTCCGGTTGCCCCGCTCGCTCCGCTATCACCTCCTTAATAGGACCAAGATGTTGGGTTAAGTGTGAACGCGTGTTTTTGCGAGCACCTCCGCATTATATGCGTGGAGGTTGAAGCCGACGACTGCAATCTTTCAGGTTATACACATGTATACATAAACGGCCGCCCAGGAGGCATCATATTACTTTCAGGAAAAAGTATGAAAATAGCCTTATAAAAATTTATAAAAGCATTTCGCTTACAATGAGATTACATATCACTCAAACATAATACTTTTTGAGCACTGGGTCTCTATTAAATGACCACCCTCATGAACTTCTTCAAAGTAGTGCTCAACAACCCTTCGACCTATGGCCGAATCCCGCGCTGCAATAGTGGTAGCATCCATCTCCGCCCAGTATGCTTTAACACGGGCAAAGGCCATCCGTGCGCCCTCTATGCACGCCGACCTCTTCATCGCATTAATGCACGGCACCACGTCAAGGAACTGCTGCACCAAGCTGAAATAGCTGTTCGGTTTTGACCTTTCCGGCCATAGCTGATCCAGAACAGACCTCACGGAGAGTCCGGACAACCTATTTAGTTCGGCCCATTCGGCTAATTGGTCAGTCAATGAAAGCGGACGCTCAGGAGAATGGAATTGTCTCCAAAACAGCTAGTCTACTTCATGGTCCGTCTGACCCTAGAAGTACTTGGCCGCATCGGCAGCGCTCGCCGCCAAATCCATATACACATCCTCCGAACTCCACAGTCGATCCAGAGGGGCATACCGTGGATCTCCGAACTTCCTCCGCAACATAAAGGATTTCCCAGCTACAATATCCCCAGCTTCCCGCAGCTCCTCCTTCTTTGCCCTCATAGCAGAGCGGAGGACTTTTCTCATCGCAAGAGCCTTCTCAAGGTCCGATGCCTTCGCCTGGTTTTCCTTTTCAAGAACCCAGCAACGGTCGGCGGCGGCTTTTAATTCTATAGCCATCTTGTCTCGGCTCTCACCATGTGCGGCCTTCTCAGCTTGCAACTCTTCGGCCGCCTTCAAAGCAGCCGCATTACCCAACCTCGCTTGTTCCTTGGCTCGGGCAAGTTCCGCCCGCAAGGCTTCAACAGTGGCAGCTCCATCTACAATCACAACATATTAAAGATACTGGCATCATGCTACTCTTCCTATGTGGCGTTTACCAGATAATGACACTTACCCTGTGCCTCATCAAGCCTTTTGTTAACAAGCTCGATGTCGGCGTCTGCCGCATCCAACTGCCGTTCTAAATGGGCAAACTCGCTAGTCCAGCTAGCCACCGGAGCTTCCATCACCTGCACATAGAGGCAGTATGGTTATTACCTGGGAATATGATCCTCTGTTCGTCGTCGTTTCCGATGACAACCAGAGTCTCAGGGGCTACTATCTACACAGGGCACACCTAGCATGTGCAGGACTATCACACATTCTTTTATGTACCTCAAAGCCTGTCAGTAGACTCATAAAAGCTTCATGCAATCCGCTTTCGGTAGACGAGATTCTCTCCATCACTGTATTCATCAGCACACGATGTTCGTCTAAGATGGCCGCTCGCCCCACTAACTCCCTCAGAACATCCGATCGGACACTAGACGGTGCCGGACTCTTTTTTCTGCTCTCTTCGGGAGCCAGACACTGGGAGCTTCGGGGGTCAATGGGATTATCTTCTGGCCTCACCGGACTCGGAGAGGCCCTCTGTGACGACACTTCAGGGTCGCCCGCTTCTGGAGCGGAGGAGTCTGGAGGAGGCGTTTTGCTCTCCATCATCTCTGGAAGAAGATCCCCCGAAGACGAGCTCATTTGAGAGGGGCTAAGGCCCGAACTGCAAAGATATATGCGGTGGTTATTTTCTCAGAAGAAAACGATGGCATATCTATACTATTAAAGTATTTCGGGTCACTTACGACTCGCGGGAGAATTGATCCCCCCGCGGACTTTGTGCGGCAACAGTGCCCCCAAGGTAGAACCCTCTGTGGGAGACTTCTTCTCCCATTTGGAAGCTTCGGCTTCCGAATCCCTGGGCGCAGTCCTTTTCCTCTTTTGGTCGTCTTCCTTCATGGAGACGCTCGCTCCCTCGGTTAGAATGGGCAGCGTTGGGGGCCCGCGTCCGCCCGTATTATCCTCCACAGTATCTTCCTTCAAGGGCTCCGGACAAGGTGCGGCCTAGAGCATCTTTTCCAATACCGGATTTTCGAAACCCTCAGGGAGGGGGGCCGAAGACCGAATCAACTTCGCCTTTGTTAGCCAGTCCTGGTCAAAAAGCGAACTCTCAGAAATAACTTCGTCACAAAGGAGAGATAGTATGTTCGGCCGGAAGATGCCTTACCTGTTCGGAGGAGCGGCTACTACTCAGGCCCACGTCCTCGGTGATTTCCGGACACTCCACCTGAGGTCCAAAGAATGACTTGTACATCTCCTCATGCGTCAGGCCGAGAACATTTTGAATGACACGCGGTCCCTCGGGATTGAACTCCCACAGGCGAAGAGGCCGGCGTTTGCAAGGCTGGACTTGACAAACCAGCATAACTTGTATTACCGCAACCAAACTGAAATCTCCATCGAAGAGATATCGAATGCGGCTTTGCAGTATAGGCACGTCCTTGGCTGGACCCCAGCTCAGACCTCTGCTGATCCATGACATCAGTTGTGGTGGAGGGCCCGAGCGGAAAACAGGGGCGGCCGCCCACTTGGCACTTCTAGGAGCCGTGATGTAGAACCACTCCTGTTGCCACAATTCAGACACCTCTGGGATGGAACCTTTGGGCCACGGAGCTCCCGTCATCTTGCGTATTGAGGCACCTCCATACGCTGCATGTTGCCCCTCGATCATCTTCGGCTTTACTTCAAAGGTCTTAAGCCATAGGACAAAGTGAGGGGTAACCCGGAGGAAGGCCTCGCACACGACAATAAATGTCGTGATATGAAGAAAGGAGTCCGGTGCTAGATCATGGAAGTCTAGCCCATAATAAAACATCAAACCCCTGACGAAAGGATCCAGAGCAAGGCCTAGACCTCGGAGGAAGTGGGAGACGAACATGACGTTCTCGTTGGGTTCGGGGGTGGGGACGGCCTGCCCTTAGGGAAGCAGCCGATGCAAAATCTCGGCGGTCAGATATCTGGCCTCCCTCAACTTTTTGATGTCTTCTTCCATGATGGAGGAAGGCACCCATCGGCCTTGAAGGCTAGATCCGGACATGACTGAAGGTTCGGAGCACCTGACCTGAACTTTGGGCGTTTGAGCTTGAGGTGGGGGAAGAATTCGATTGAGCACGGGAGGGAAAAATAAAAGCCTTGTCCCTTTATAAAGAGGGTGAATATCAAGCATCCTCTCCGTGTCCGTTTGGACTTGCCTATAATCTAGGAGTCCTAGAAGCGGTTGGGTTACCCACGCCCGTATTGATGAGAATCCCGGAATAAGGGGACACATTCTCTGCTTTAACAAGACGTGCCAAGGAAACCGCCTCGCATGACGCGCTGAGGTGGGATAATAAAACGAATAAAGGCTTGGACGTGGTGTGTCACACTACGGAATACGTCAGCAGATTAGATTTGTGCAAATATTATTCTCTCTATGGCAATATGTGGAAACTTATTTTGCAGAGCCGGACACTATCTTTGTGTTCAAAATCTTCTATGAAGTATTGGGAGGAGGAACCCGCCTTGCAATGCCGAAGACAATCTGTGCGCTGGACTCGTTGTCATTGAAGCCTGGTTCAGGGGCTACTGAGGTAGTCCTGGATTAGGGGGTGTCCGGATGGCCGGACTAGACCTTCAGCCGGACTCCTGGACTATGAAGATACAAGATGGAAGACTTCGTCCCGTGTCCGGAAGGGACTTTCCTTGGCGTGGAAGGCAAGCTTGGCGATACGGATATGTAGATCTCCAGCATTGTAACCGACTTTGTGTAACCCTAACCCTCTCTGGTGTCTATATAAACGAGAGGGTTTTAGTCCGTAGGACAACATACACAACAACAATCATACCATAGGCTAGCTTTTAGGGTTTAGCCTCTCCGATCTCGTGGTAGATCTACTCTTGTACTACCCATATCATCAATATTAATCAAGCAGGACGTATGGTTTTACCTCCATCGAGAGGGCCCGAACCTGGGTAAAACTTCGTGTCCCTTGCCTCCTATTACCATCCGGCCTAGACGCACAGTTCGGGACCCCCTACCCGAGATCCGCCGGTTTTGACACCGACAGGCGGCGCCCCCTCCTTTCTTCACCTTCCTTGTCTCCTACTCCTACTACTTGGAAGGGGAGGAATCCTACTCCCGGTGGGAGTAGGACTCCTCCAGGGCGTGCCATAGGCGCCGGCCCTCTCCCCCTCCTCCACTCCTTTATATACATGGCCAGGGGGCACCCCATAGACACAACAATTGATCTCTTGGATCTTTTAGCCGTGTGCGGTGCCCCTCTCCACCATAGTCCACCTCAATAATATCGTAGCGGTGCTTAGGCAAAGCCCTGCGACGGTAGAACATCAACATAGTCACCACGCCGTCGTGCTCACGGAACTCTCCCTCAAAGCTCGGCTGGATCGGAGTTCGAGGGACGTCATCGAGCTAAACGTGTGCAGAACTCGGAGGTGCCATGCGTTCGGTACTTGATCGGTCGGATCGTGAAGGCGTATGACTACATCAACCGCGTTGTGCTAACGCTTCCGCTTTCGGTCTACGAGGGTACGTGGACACACTCTCCCCTCTCGTTGCTATGTATCACCATGAACTTGCGTGTGCGTAGGAAATTTTTTGAAATTACCACCCAACATGAAATACATGACCCATCCGTCTGGCGCCTCACTTCCTAGCGAGGTTGACCGGTCCTCGCCTGCTTCCAGCGCCGGGGCATCCGTCCATTCCGCCACGAAGTCAGCGAGTGCGGCTCCCTTGATGACCCTGGTGGTGCTGAACTCCAACTGGAATGCCTGCTACTCGATGTTCCACTGGTGACCCTTCCAGCAGAGATGGGGCTCCTGAGCACCCTCTCCAATGGGTAGGCCGAGATGACTTTGATGGGGTGGCCCTGGAAGTAGTGCCGCAACTTGCGCGAGGCCACCAGGAGCGCGAGCAGGAGCTTTTGAGGCATGGGATAGCGTGCCCTCGTGTCCTGCAACACCGTGTTGACGAAGTACACCGGGTGCTCGACGAGGACCGGTGTGTTGGTGAGGCTCGTGTCTTGTGCAAGTTGGGTTGTCTCCTGAGGTGGCGGGACCCCTGGCTCCTGGTCGCTTGCGGGAATCTCTACGGTGTCATCCTGCCGAGTTTGGTCCTCTGTTGCTGCCGCTATGGCTTTTGTTGTGCCTTCCTGATCTTGCATCACCTTGGCTGGCGACGTAGCTTGGCGCGGCGCACTCTTGGCCTGGTGCTCCTCATGAACCGCCACTAGCGCTGCGCTGGCGGAGTATTGGATGGCGGCAAGGTAAAGTACTAGAGGCTCGAGAGGCCATGGCGCCACCAACACCAGTGGGCTGGTCGAGTATCTCTTGAGGTCTTGGAACGCTTGGTCGGCCTCTGGAGTCCACTCGAACGGGCCCTTCTTCTTCATCAGCTTGGAAAAGGGTAAGGCACACTCTCCCAGCTTGGAGATGAAGCGCCCCAATGCAGTCACCTGACTAGCCAGCTTCTGCATTTCCTTGAGGGTCTGCGACGGGCTCATGCCCTCAACGGCCTTGATCTTCTCCAGGTTCGCCTCGATCCCTCTGTGTGACACGAGGAATCCCAACAGCTTGCCGAAAGGGACACCGAACACACACTTTTCTGGGTTAAGCCACAAGTTCACCTGGCGCAGGCTTTCGAAGGTCTCCTCCAGGTCTTGGATCAAGGTTTTCACCTCCCGAGACTTCACCACAATGTCGTCGACATAGGCCTCCGTGTTCCTCCCGAGCTGCCGCCCTAAAGCAATGTGCATCAGCTGCTGAAAGGTCGCACCCCCGTTGCGCAGTCCGAAGGGCATACAGGTGTAGCAGTACACCCCGCACGGGGTCAGGAAGGCTGTCTTCTCTACATCTTCCACCGCCATCTTGATTTGGTGATACCCTGAGAACTCATCCAGGAAGCACAGCAGGTCGCACTCAGCGGTGGAGTCGACGATCTGGTCGATGCGCGGGAGAGGGAACGGATCTTGAGGGCATGCCTTGCTGAGGTTGGTGAAGTCGACACACATTCGCTCCTTCCCGCCTTTCTTCGGCACCACGACTGGGTTTGCCAGCCACTCGGGGTACCTAACATCACGAACGGCACCCGCCGCCTCCAACTTGCGGGTCTCTTGGACGATGAAGGCCTGCTTCTTCGTGGACTGCCGCCTTGCTCGCTGCTTCACAGGGCGCACATTGGGGCACACCCTTAAGTGGTGCTGAATCACCTCTCTCGGGACCCCCATTGGGCTCCCATGCAAATATGTCCTTGTTCGCGCGCAAGAACTTCACCAATGCTTCCTCTTGGCTGGGGTTGAGGCCGGCACCTATGGTGAAGGTGGATCCTGAGGATCCGTCCCCATCGACCGGCACCTGCTTTGTCTCTGCCTTGTCTTGGGTGAACAGCTGCTTCTTCTTGGTTGGCGCGGCCTCCATGGCCTCGGGAGCACCGGTGCCGGTGGGCTGTGCCGCCACAACGGTCCTGAAGGCAAGTTTGAGCGCCGTCACGGCCTCCTTGGTGTCCCCCTTGATGGTGAGGACACCTTTGCTTCCTGGCATTTTCATGAGGTTGTGGGCTAGATGAGTCGCCGCCATGAACTGGGCCAGAGCTGGGTACCCGAGGATGGCGTTGTATGGGAGGCCGATGCGGGCGATGTCGAAGTCGACCAGCTCCGTGCGATAGTTGTCGCGCATGCCAAAGGTGATGGGAAGGCAGATCTGCCCCAGGGAGCGGGCAGCGCCACCACCAACTCCTGAGAAAGGCTTGCTGAGGCTGAATCGCTCGAGCGGCATGTGAAGAAGGTTGAAGGCCTCCATGGAGAGCAAGTTGAGGCCAGCACCGCCGTCGATGAGGGTCTTGGTGACGGCCACGTTGCAGATGGTGGGCATGCAGAGCATCCGAAGCATGCCCGAGCCGGTGGTGGTGACGGGGTGGTATTTTGAGCTGAAGGTGAGGTCGGCCTTAGGCGCAGCCCAGCCCGGCGGAGCCCCCGAGCGCGTGGAAGCGGCATCGATCTGGTGGAGGAACGGCTTGATGTGGTGCTCTGAAGGCAGCGCTTGTGAGCCGCCTAGCAGGGCCGCGACCGCGTGGTGCGCCGGTGCCGCGTAGCATGCAGTGAAGAGGTCGCTGAGCTCCTCCCAAGACGCCACCGTGGATCCGGGATGGTTGAGCATCCAGGCACGCGGCTCGCTGGCGAGGGCCATGGGAAGCCTGTTGACCATGACCTTGTCATCACCCCCGGCTTCGAGGACGGCCACCTCATACGCCAGCAGGAAAACTGACGGGTCTGCTGCGCCGTCGTAGCGTGACGGCATCTCCGGCTTGAACTTGGGTGGCCACTGCACCCGACATAGGGCGGGGGCCAGAGCTTGGAACCCCCTGCCCCGTCGTCAACGCTGGCCGTCGGAGTCGGCGGCAGGGCGCCTGCCATGTGGGCGAAGCGCGGTGTCGACGAAGCGCAGATCGACGGAAGAGAAGCTATGGTGCACCCCTACCTAGCGCGTGAATGTCGGATCACGGGTTCCGGCAAACACTTGAGGTTCGAACACTGGGGTGCACGCGAAGGTTTTCTCCCTATCGATCCACCCCCTAGCTCGCTAAAATCTCATGGACGAACTCGACGAACTCACAACACAGAAAGACACAAGATTTATACTGGTTCGGGCCACCATTGTGGTGTAATACCCTACTCCAGTGTGGCGGTGGTGGATTGCCTATTGGGCTGATGATGAATAGTACAAAGGGAAGAACATCCTCCTGAGGTTGAGGTGTTCTTGTGCTTGGTGAACTTGTGTGGGTGGGATGATCTTGGATTCGTTCTCTATTTGTGATGGGGTCGATCCCCTCTACTGTGGTGGCTAGTTCTACTTATATAGGCCCTGGTCCTCTCCCCAAATATTGAGCGGGAAGGGAGCCAACAACGGCCAATTCGAAAGGAGACAGCTAGCACAAATTATCCTGACAAAAAGGGGTCTTCGCCTGCCAAAGGTTCTGGTGATGACGCCGTCTTGGGCTCCACGGTGACCTCCGTCCTGCCGTCCTTCTGGTCTTGGTCTCGTTGCACCAATATGGAAACCTTTGCTTGATGCCTCGGTACTCCGCGTCTGCGCTTGCCCCCTTGGCACCAAAGAGGAAGCAAGGACACTGCGCGCGTTGGCGCCCGCCTGGTCTCGATCGTCATGGCTCACGTCATGAGGACCTCGCGAGGTTTGCCCTGCCTTGATCTCTCCGCCCCTCGCGAGCCTGCCTTGTGAGGCCGCTCCTCAGGGGGTCTTGCGTCGTCCACCTCGCGAGGCTTGGCCCCTCGCAAGGGTCTTGAATGGCTTATCAATGAAGATGGCCGTACAGACCTGCCAGCCCACCCACGCCACGGGCCGCAGGCAGGCAAGTCTGGGGACCCCCGTTCCCAGAACGCCGACAGCGACGCTTAGCGAAGCGCTGTCGGTGCTCCATCACCACCACGCTGTCGTGTTTGTTGTGATCCCATTTAGTTCTTAGGCTTCGAGAGAGAGAGTGTTGCGCTTCGAGAGAGAGAGTGTTGCTTTTCTCTCTTGCTTTATTTGGTGGTTTGTCGAACATGTTTGCTTTTGAGTGCCTGAGATACTATGTCATTATTTGTGAGACATTGATGATCATGTGTTTGATCATAAGCTACACTTAATGTTTGCTTAATATTATCATCTTATCTATCTTGTGTGATCATTCACTTTTCTTGGTGATGAGTGCATGTATTTCATTCTTATCATTTTAAGGGCTCCACCAAGATGTATGTGACATGGAAGAGTAACCCATGACTCTAACTCTTTGTGCATTTGCAGTCCAAAGCAAAATTTTAAATATGCACAAATTTAGGGGGAGCTCTTACTTATCACATACTTCTCAAAGCGACGATATATTTCATGCTTATTATCATTTGTCGAAGCTTTAATCTATATGTTGTCATCAATTACCAAAAAGGGGGAGATTGAAAGTGCAACTATCCCTAGGTGGTTTTGGTAATTCATAACAACATATAGCTCACTGAGCTAATACTATTCCAAGATGATTATTTCAGGAAAGCTCAATGATTGGCATGGCATGGATGTGAAAGTGGAACCCTCAAAATGCTAAGGACAAAGGATTGGCTCAAGCTCAAAAGCTCAAGACTCTTCATTTTATGTTTTAGTGATCCAAGATCACATTGAGTCTTTAGGAAAAGCAAATACTATCAAGGAGGGATGAGGTGTTGCTTAATGAGCCTCTTGCTTCATGTGCTTAGTGATATGCTCCAAAACCCTCAACTACTTTCCCATATCCACATATGACCTAAACCCTAAGCCAAACTCGGTCCTACCGATTCTTCCTATCCGGCGCCACCGAGTTTCACTTGTCATTAGCCACTGCCAAACCCTAGCAATTCGGTCCTACCGATAAGGATCTCGGTCTCACCGAGATGGGGTTGCAAACTCTCTGTTTCCCTTTCGCAACTTTTCGGTCCCACCGAAAGAGCGAATCGGTCCCACCGAGATTGCAATGTAAACTCAGTGTTTCCCCTTTGTAACTTTTCGGTCTCACCGAGTTCCACTCGGTCTCACCGAAAGAGCAAATCGGTCCCACCGAGTTTGCCTGACCAACTCTCTGGTTAGCTAATTACCAAATTCGGTCCCACCGAGTTTGTGTAATCGGTCTCACCGAGATTACGTTATGCCCAAACCCTAACCACATCGGTCCTACCGAGTTGCATATCAGTCCCACTGAAAATCTCTAACGGTCACTAGGTTTACATTTTCGGTTCGACCGAGCTTATTGATTCGGTCCCACCGAGATTGGAAAACTGTGTAACGGTTGGATTTTGTGTGGAGGCTATATATACCCCTCCACCTTCTTCTCATTCGAGAGAGAGAGCCATCAGAACACACACACCATTCCAACTCATATGTTCTGAGAGAGAACCACCTACTCATGTGTTGAGACCAAGACATTCCATTCCTACCATATGAATCTTGATCTCTAGCCTTCCCAAGTTGCTTTCCACTCAAACCCTCTTTCCACCAAATCCAAATCCTATGAGAGAGAGTTGAGTGTTGGGGAGACTATCATTTGAAGCACAAGACCAAGGAGTTCATTACCTACAGACCATTTGTTACTTCTTGGAGAGTGGTGTCTCCTAGATTGGCTAGGTGTCACTTGGGAGTCTCCGACAAGATTGTGGAGTTGAACCAAGGAGTTTGTAAGGGCAGGGAGATCGCCTACTTCGTGAAGATCTACCGCTAGTGAGGCAAGTCCTGTGTGGGCGATGGCCATGGTGGGATAGGCAAGGTTGCTTCTTCGTGGACCCTTTGTGGGTGGTTGCTTCTTCGTGGACCCTTCGTGGGTGGAGCCCTGTGTGGACTCGCGCAACCGTTACCCTTGGGTGGAGCCCTGTGTGGACTCGCGCAACCGTTACCCTTCGTGGGTTGAAGTCTCCATCAATGTGGATGTAGGATAGCACTACCTATCCGGACCACGGGAAAAACATCCGTGTCTCCAATAGCGTTTGAATTCTCCAAACCCTTCCCTTTACATTCTTGCAAGTTGCATGCTTTACTTTCCGCTGCCTATATACTCTTTGCATGCTTGCTTGAATTATGTGATGATTGCTTGACTTGTCCTAAATTAGCTAAAATCTGCCAAGAACTAAAATTGGGAAAAGGTTAAGTTTTTATTTGGTCAAGTAGTCTAATCACCCCCCCTCTAGACATACTTTCGATCCTACAAGTGGTATCAGAGCTTTGGTCTCCATTTGCTTGATCTCCATAGCTTTTGGTGGTCATATCCTTGGTTTCACAACCTAGGAGAGTATGGCGTCTAGAGAGGGAAATTATCACCGTAGAGGTCCTTACTTTGATGGTACTAATTTTGCTAGTTGGAAGCATAAGATGAAAATGCATATTCTTGGACGTAACCCTGCCGTTTGGGCTATTGTGTGTGTTGGTTTGCAAGGTGACTTCTTTGATGGGAGAGAACTGAACCGTGAAGCTACCGCGGATGAGTTGAAGATGTTGCAATACAATGCTCAAGCTTGTGATATTCTCTTCAACGGATTGTGCCCCGAAGAATTCAACAAAATCAGCCGTCTTGAGAATGCAAAGGAAATTTGGGACACTTTGATTGATATGCACGAAGGTACCGACTCTGTCAAGGAATCCAAATTGGATGTGCTTCAAAGCCAACTTGACAAGTTCAAGATGAAGGATGGTGAAGGTGTCGCCGAAACGTACTCTAGGCTTGCTCTCATCACAAATGAGATTGCCGGCTTAGGAAGTGAAGATATGACCGATAGATTCATCATCAAGAAGATTCTAAGAGCCTTGGATGGAAAATATGATACTGTGTGCACATTGATCCAAATGATGCCCAATTACAAAGATCTCAAGCCAACGGAGGTGATTGGAAGAATTGTTGCTCATGAGATGTCACTTAAGGATAAAGAGGAACTTCACAACAAATCAAGTGGTGCCTATAAAGCCTCATGTGAAGCCCCTACATCATCAAGTGAGAAACAAGACTTCAATGAGAATTGAGCTTAATGGTGAAGAACTTCAACAAGTTCTACAAGAGTAGAAGCAAAGATAGAAGCTTCAAGTCAAGGTCCTACAATGACAAAAGATCTTCTAGTCGAGAGCGAAACTGCTACAATTGTGGAAGACCCGGACACTATTCCAATGAGTGTACGGCTCCCTACAAGAGAAGAGAAGATTCTCCAAAAAGAAGAAGCAAAGAATCACCACCAAGAGAGAGAAGGAGTAGAGATGATCGTTATGAACGAAGATACTCACGGAGAAGCAAGGATTCGGAAAGGAAGGAAAAATCATCAAGGAGCTACACAAGACGAAGACATCAAGCTCATGTTGGTGAATGGGTATCCGGCTCCGACTCCGACAGCCACTCCGAGAGAAGTTATTACTCCGGCTCCGAAGATACTCAAGATGAAGGTGTTGCCGGTCTAGCACTTGTGTCAACCAACTCCTACGACATATTTGACTCACCAAATGAGGGAATTGGAAGATGCTTAATGGCCAAAGGTCCTAAGGTAACACACCCTGAGTATGTTGATTTCAATAGTGATGAAGATGACTTGTTAGGTGATGATTTGCTTGTTGACAACTCTAGTGATGAATACTATGATGAAAGACAAATTAATCATGCTAATCAAGATAAAACGAATGACAATGATAAGGAGAAGATTGAGTCTCTAACTAAAGAACTAAAAACTCTTAAGTTAGCTCATGACACTATCTTCGAAGATCATTGAGAACTTTTAAGAGCTCATGAGAAATTACTCTTTGAAAAGCTCAATCTTGAGCAAGAGCATGAGTTCTTAAAAGCAATCAATGATGATCTTCGCAAGAAAAGTTCTTCTTACATTGCCAAGCGTTTACTCTTATCCACTTACATGCCTCAAGTCAAGTCTAACAAGAAAGATTCTTCCTCTAGTAGTAACAATGATCATGCTAAATCCAATATTGTTGCTTCTAGTAGTTCTCTTGATTCCACTAATGATTCTCTTAGCCAAGTTACACTTGAGCAAGAGAATAGCTTATTGAAGGGAATTATAGAGAAAGGAGTGTACAAAAGCCTTGCCGGGAGTAAGAAATTCGAAGAAATTGTGCGCAAGCAAGGAATGCACCGGAAGAATCAAGGTGTTGGTTTTGAACGAAAGTTCAATGCCAATGGAGTTGAGTGGGAAGAAGATCAATACCCCAAGACAAAGTTTGTCCCTCAACAAGAGAAGTATACTTCTTTCAAGGGGACACAAGCTCAAGATGATCTTCCACCACAAGACTACAAGCAAAAAGGGAAGGACAAGCTTCAAGAGGAAATCGATGCATTTGGAGAAGCTCCAAAGACCTTAGTCAAGTGGATTCCCAAGACTACTTCAAGTTCCACTTCATCAAGTACGACTACAACTCCAAGGATTCCCATCAAGATTATGTGGATCCAAAAGAAGAAGAACTAGAGAGTTCTTGAGGGTGACTCCGCCAACGTACTTCACTCTTATCATTTTGGCAAGGACAAGTGCAATCAACTTCCACATCTTGCACTAGTTCAAGGAGTCACAAACCCTCTTGTTGGTAAGGCAAGGGACAAGGTAACCTAAAAGTTTTCATGGACATCATCTTTTGTGTGCATCACTCTATGTCTATGGATATCCTTGCTTGTTCCTTGTGGGACTAACCCATGTAGGTATTGAAAGTGCAATTCACTCAAATGGATAGCTCCAGGAGATCTACATCAACATTGAGCATCCACATCTTCAATATCTACATGAAGTCATCATCGACAAAACCCAAGGTTAGTTCATCCCTCTTAGGGGGGATATCACATCTAGGGGGACCTTTACTCTAAGACTTGAGCTAAAGAAACTCTAAAAATGTGAACAAAACAATGCTTTATGTAAAAGTGGTAACCCCACTTGAGCTTAAATGATGAGTATGACCTATGATCAAGTGTTCTCACTTGACTCCTAAGTCAATATACTCATATATAGATGACCTAGTCATCGCAAATTGCTTGATAGATGCTAGAATTGGTTGTGCATGCCTTGCCACATATTTCATTTGCCATATTATTGTGTGAGCATGCTGGTTGCATAATTTACTCATTCGAGGACATCCACTTGTTGTTTTGATTGTTTGGTTTTATCTTCTTTTGCCAAGTGGATGGACAAGAATGCCTAAGAACCTCCTCTAGCTATCTATGCTCTTCTCGTCTCAAACTCTATTCATGCTGCATCACAAAATTTGATCAAGTCAGATTCGAACCACTCTGTGTGAGGAGCGCTCGGAGTCCCCGATTCGTCATAGACTTAAACTTCCAAAACCTCTTTATGATTCTCGGTCTGACCGATACTCTACTTTCGGTCCTACCGAGATCATTAAGTTGATCTAGGTTTTCGATCTCGGTGCAACCGATTTGAACCTTTCGGTCACACCGAGTGCCGGGGGACTAATCCACGAGCACCTATGGGACCGGCGGACCGAGTCCCTTTCGGTTCGGCGGGGGCGAGGGTCGCACGAAGAGCGGATCGAGGCGAAGCACACGAGCAGTTTACCCAGGTTCGGGCCGCACGGATGCGTAAAACCCTACTCCTGCTTTGTGGTTTGTATTGAGTTCTTTCTCGGGAGCGCGGAGTGCTACAGTACACCCCAGCAACTAACGAGACCGAGCATGAGTGTTCTCTTCCTCTTTTTTCCCCTCTACGTTGCGCATGGGCCTCCTTTTATATGCTCAAGGGGTCACCGACAGGTGGCAACGTAGACAAGGGTAAAAATGGAAAGGTGTTGCGGTTGGTACAGCTACCTGCTACAGTGTATCATACCTAACCCTGACGGCAGGGGACAAGGGCATTAAATGCCCGTCTGCGTCGCCTAAATAGTGCAAAAGGGACCGTCAGGGACGCCACCGCTCGCCACGATGGCAATCTTGTCAGCGCCGCTTGCCACCGCGCACCGCTGGCTGCACAGCCTCCCACCACGTACGCCTGGAAGGGTCCCAGAGCAACACGTTGGTGGATGTGCTGGAGCGCGGACACAGAGTGGTGGCTTGCCGCGGCAAGCGCCTTGCCGCGGTCGTTGTCTTGTCGCGTCCGGGAGCTTGTCGCTCACCGGGCCTTGCCGCGACCCGTGGCGCGTCGCGGCAAGTTCCTTGAGCCTTGGTTGGCCTTCCCGGCAAGCTCCTCTTGCCGGGGTCTTGTCTCCTTGGCTTGGATACTTTGTCCTTGAATGGCTCCAAAGGAACCACGGAGGACCTTGGCAGTCACCCGGCAAGCCTTGCCGCGGGATGCTGCGACTGCCCGTGCACAAGTTCGGGATACTAGGGTACCCCTACTCTAGTACACCGACAGGATGCCCCGGGCCTGGGCCATACACGGTGCCGAGCGCTGTTGGGCCAGGCCCAAAACAGGGCACGAGCACGCGCGGCCTGGGTTACGCCATATCTCTCCCCGTATCCACCGCGCCCTCCCCGAACGGCACGCGTTGAAGGCGGCGTCGTGGGGTTGATCGTGGGTGGTTTCTTTATTCGGAAAGGCGGAACGTCCGCCCCCTCCTTCTTTATAAGCATGGGAAACAGGGGTAGTTCGCCCATTCGCCGGTTGCTACTCCAATCTCGGAAATCTCCGCCGCTCCCTCGTCTTCCCAAAGCTGAAAGAGAGCAGCGCCCCGCCCCCCATCACCACCAGCACCACCAACGCCGTCGACCTCCTCCACCACTTCCGCCATGGCTCCGAGAGCCGACAAAGGGAAGGTTGTGAAGTCGACCGAGGCGCAGCGGCTTGCGGCGCTGCGAAAGGAGCGGGCAATCTTCCCCCCCCCCAAGCTCGCCGCGAGGGAGCTGAGGGAGAATTACTACCTCTTCTGGTCGACGGAGACGCGAGCGCATCCGCGCACGAAGGTACTTCCAGCCGCCGCTTGGAAAATGGCTCCAAACGGATATCCTTTCTTCGCCTTGTTCTTCTACTGCGGGCTCTGCCCGCCCTTCTCTGAGTTTTTCTGCGATATTATGAACACCTACAGGTCCCGCCTCCTTGACTTCACCCCCAATGTTGTTCTGACCATGGAAGTTTTCGCACATCTCTGCGAAAACTTTGTCGGAGTCTATCCCAATGTAGCCCTTTTTCGCCACTTCTTTATGCCCCGAGTAGAGAGAGGAGAGCCTTTATCCGGCGAAATCGCCTGGATCTCAAGGGCCGGCAAGAAGGACACTTATCTGGAGGGAGAGTTCTGCGGCAAGTGGGAGGAATGGAGAGCAGACAGGTGCTGGATTGTCGAGGAGAACCCGCAGCCGTTTACCGCCCGGCGCCAAGCCCCAGTAGCACGCAGCAGCGATTGGAGTGACGTGGCCCCGGAAGACGATAGGCTTAAGATTGCCGTCACCCGAGATCCTCCACCCCCAGCTGCGCCAGCTCCCTGTCGATATCTGCGGCAGCATTCACGAGACCCTCCATCAAGTGCTCCACTTTCTCCAGCGTCTTGGTCAAAGTGGTCAGCTTCAACTCAAGATCTGCGTTGGAGTCCTTGGCGGCGCTAAGCTCTTTGTCCTTCTCGGCGAGACGAACCTACAGCTCTGAGTTGCTGTGGGCGTTCTTCTCCTGCTCACGCTTGAGCACGGCAAGCTCTCCACCACTCGCCTTGAGATCGGCCTCCAGCTGCGCCACCTTCGTCTCCAGCTCCTTCTTGGTGGCCTCGGCAACTGCGGCAGCATCCTCTGCTTGCTTAAGGGCTCCGCCGAATTTTTGCTCACGCGCGGCAAGCTCCTCCTCGTGGCTGTCGAGGTTAACTTTCTGCTGCACCAGCTCGCCCTCCTGCACAGACAGCTTCTCAGCGGCAAGCCGCTGTTGCTCTTCAACTTCGGCCTTCTCGAAGAAGAAGGCCTTCTGCTCTTCGGCGAGTTGCTCCCGCTCCTCTGCCAGGGACCGGAGAGCTTCCTGGTTGAGACCCCGGAGCTCCTCCGCGCGCTTCTCGATGTCCACTCCTGCCTTCGCGACAAGCGCCTCGCAGGATTCCAGCTTGGCTTGCCGCGCGCGGTAGAGCGACAACAGCTTCCGCAGCAGCCGCTCCTCCTCAAGCTCTCCGCTGCTGCTGCTCGGCGCATCAACTAGCGTTAGCCCAGCGGAGGCGAGCACCTCTCCATCAAAGCTCTCTTCCTCGACCGGCGCCCTGGAGCTTGACGCCCAGGGGAGGTTGATGAAGACGCCATCGCCGGCCTTCAAGTAGACGCCTGGCTGGGGCTCTTGGGAGCCTGGCGCTGCGGCAGCGGCGGACGGGTCGGCGGTCGACGTAGCGCCTGGCGCTCCTGCGGCCTCAGGGCCGTCAGTGCGATCGCCAGACCCCTCGCCAGCTGCTGCGGCGGCAGCTTTGGCGGCTCGTCGCCGGCGGGATCATCAGCGCCGGCTGCTTCTTCAGTGGCAGCGGCGTCGTCGGCAGCAACCTCGGTCTCCATCGACTCCGCAGCAGATGGGTCTGATGGCCGAAAAAGTGAGAAAAGTCAAGCAAATACCCAAAAAGAAGAAGAACCCAAGGGAAGCTTTGAAGGAATGATTACCTATACTGGGTTCGGCAGTCGTAGTCTCCGCCGCCGGGGGGACGCTGGGGCTGTCCCTTGCTGGAGAACTCTCCCTTGCCGGAGGACTCTCCCTTGGCATTTCGGGGGCGGCCTCCGGGCGCTCCTGGTGGGGCTGCTCTGCTCCTACACAAACCAACAGTCAGATGTCAGCAAAGAAAGAGTATCCATGCGCGCCTAACAGCGGAAAGCGAACCATGTACTTACGCTGGGGGCTGCTCTGGAGAACAGTTGCCGGGTCCGATAAGGTTGTCTCGGACGCACCCCCTGCTGTCACGGTAGGTTCGTCCTTGATGACAATCACCGGGACCTTGGCTCTCTTCGCTGCTCTCTGGGCCAGAGTCCTAAAAAGGAATAAGTTCAGAGTAAAGCAAATGAGATACAAGACAAAACAGCAAGAATTGAAGAACTACAAGTACAACAAGAGAACCTTACTCTTCTTCTTCCTCGACGGAGCTGAACGCGGAGAAGTCGAAGTCCGTCTCACGTCCGGCGCGAGGAGGCGGAGGAGTAGTTTCCCTTGGCCGCTTGGCGGGAACAGTGGCGGTGGTCTGAGACGACCCCGCTCCGGCTGCCGCCGCGGCGTGAGAAGCGGCAGGAGCAGAAGCGGTGGTCCGGGTGGACCCCGCTCCAGTTGCCGCAGCCGCGTGAGGTGCTCCCGCAGCAACAGTGCTTGCCGCGGTGGAGCGTGTCGCACGGTGCGGCGACTGTTCACTCGCCCGCCGCCCCGCTACGTCCCCGGCCTTGCGGAGATGCCTTCTTGGTGGGGATGGAGGCTCTGCTTGCGGCGAGCTGCCTGAAGATGAGGAGGAAGAGGAGTTGATCTCCAGCGAGCCGCTCGTATCCTTGGCGGGCTCGCTCGACTCGACGTCATGCCCGGCAAGCTCTTTCTCGCTGACGAGCTCCTCTCGCTCGGCACGGCTTGCCGCCTCTGATGCCTCTGCCTCCTCCACGGTGAATCCAAATTCGCCCGCGGCTGCGGCTGCCGCCGCCTCTTCCAGCCTAGTGGCGATGCGTGTCATCTCCGCATCGGTGGTATCGCGGGTGAGGCTATTCTTTTCGTCAGAGTGGACCGGCACTTCTACCAAGCTGTCAAAGAACTTCTGCACGACGTCGTCTGCAGGCTCTTGCCAAGTTGGGACAATTCCATGCGAATCGCACAGCGGCATCATTGCACGGATGCGGTCGAGCATGGAGTTGTTTCACAGCGGAACGACACCCTTCGGCAACCTGAACACTTCAGGATGTTGAGGGTCATACTTGAACAGCTCCTGGAGCATCGCGTTGAGCTCCAGAATAGTGAAGTTGAAGTTGAGGCTCGGACGCAGCCTCATGATATCCGCCGCATTCTTGAATTCCTAGGTGGGTCTCCCCCGTTCCTGCAGGGGGGCAATGCGGCAGCGAAGAAAATCTGCGCCAACAGCGCCTACAGTGAGCACCAAATATGTCGGGGGACTAATCCACGAGCACCTATGGGACCGGCGGACCGAGTCCCTTTCGGTTCGGCAGGGGCGAGGGTCGCACGAAGAGCGGATCGAGGCGAAGCACACGAGCAGTTTACCCAGGTTCGGGCCGCACGGATGCGTAAAACCCTACTCCTGCTTTGTGGTTTGTATTGAGTTCTTGCTCGGGAGCGCGGAGTGCTACAGTACACCCCAGCAGCTAACGAGACCGAGCGTGAGTGTTCTCTTCCTCTTTTTTTCCCTCTACGTTGCGCATGGGCCTCCTTTTATATGCTCAAGGGGTCACCGACAGGTGGCAACGTAGACAAGGGTAAAAATGGAAAGGTGTTGCGGTTGGTACAGCTACCTGGTACAGTGTATCATACCTAACCCTGACGGCGGGGGACAAGGGCATTAAATGCCCGTCTGCATCGCCTAAATAGTGCAAAAGGGACCGTCAGGGACGCCACCGCTCGCCACGATGGCAATCTTGTCAGCGCCGCTTGCCACCGCGCACCGCTGGCTGCACAGCCTCCCGCCCCCTACGCCTGGAAGGGTCCCAGAGCGACACGTTGGTGGATGTGCTGGAGCGCGGACACAGAGTGGTGGCTTGCCGTGGCAAGCGCCTTGCCACGGTCGTTGTCTTGTCGCGTCCGGGATCTTGTCGCTCACCGGGCCTTGCCGCGACGCGTGGCGCGTCGCGGCAAGTTCCTTGAGATGCCTTGGTTGGCCTTCCCGGCAAGCTCCTCTTGCCGGGGTCTTGTCTCCTTGGCTTGGATACTTTGTCCTTGAATGGCTCCAAAGGAACCACGGAGGACCTTGGCGGTCACCCGGCAAGCCTTGCCGCGGGATGCTGCGACTGCCCGTGCACAAGTTCGGGATACTAGGGTACCCCTACTCTAGTACACCGACACCGAGTTTCAGTAACTGCACACAGTTATGAATCTCGGTGCCACCGAGTTGTTCCACTCGGTCACACCGACAGGGTCGGGCTATATATAGTCACGGGCAAAATTTGGAAATTTCTCCGAACCCCTTCGCCCGCGCGATAGCCTGCTCTGCCCTCGTGGTCTCCGGATCGTCTTCTCGCCGCCAGCAGCCTCCAGTCGCTGGTCTCCGTCGCTGTCAACGGGAATTCTGCCCCACCGTTGCCGCCGTAGCAAGTCCCCGCCGAACTAGGGTATGGACTTGATCTTTGTGCTATTCCTCAATCTGATTCCTAGCACATTGTGATCATATTGATTCTAGCCACATTTGATCAACTTCTATCCAGTCAAAACGCTCATAGATTAGGTTTGATTCAAAAATTCTAGGTTTAGGTTTCCGCCGAAACTATCTCGGACCCACCGAGTTGAAAAACTCGGTCCCACCGATTTGGCTTATGCCATTGCACAAGTGAGACTCGGTCTGACCGAGAATTACTTATCGGTGTGACCGATTTTTTAACTCAGTGAAACCCTAGCAGTCTTGGTGCCACCGAACTGTGACTCGGTCCTACCGAGTTCACTAGTTTAGGTTCCAAAACTGCTTCGGTATCACCGAGTTTGAAAATCAGTAGATCCGAGATGATTTCAGTGGGAAACTAAAACTAAGTTTTTGGATTATTCTTTTGCAAAAATACTCTGCATTTTGTGATGCTCATCTTTTCTATCTTATCTATAATCTATTCACAGGGTCAGCAGTCAGTTTGCAGCATGTCTGATCAAAGTGATAGCCAAAATATGTCAGAGCAGCAAGTGGTGATGAGTGAGGGCACTAGTCCCTCCAGTTCATCTGATGAAGGCAGCAGGAGCACTCCTAGCAATTTGCCAAAGGCTGCCACGAGACAAAGGAAGAAGAGGACTTCAGATTCCGAAGATGAGGACTATGTGGCAGAGGAAGAGGCCACTACCAAGAGAATTGAGCCAGCTCAAGGCACTAAGTCAGGTCTGAAAATCAAAAGACCAGCAGGCAGGCAGCCCATGTCAAAGGCAAGGGCCTCAACTGAGAAGCCCACTCCCCAAGAGCCAGTTGCAGCTGAGGGCAAGAAAAGGAAGTGGAGGGTGAAGAAGACTGTGGCTAGAGTGCTTAGAAAAGTTTCCATCATGGAAGAAGAAGCGGAAGAAGAGGTAGCTGCACCAGCACCCAAGGCACCCAAGCTGATGGGTGATGCCATAAGGTCGGGGGCTACTGCATCTAAGCCCAAAGCTGCCTCCAAGCCAAAACCTAAAAGAAATACAAGGAACATTCCTGCAGCTGAGAAGAACAAGGCCCTAGTGCCTGAGACTGTTGCTGAGGATGAGGAGGAGAATGTCCTGAGAAAGCTAAAGCCCAAGATCCCAGAGCACAACGATGCTCATCCTGTGGCTGAGGATATGAAGCTCAGGAGAGATTCAGGGCTGAGGAAATGGAGAGAAGCAGACCCGTATGCTTCAAGGAGAAGGACTGCCGTGGACTACAGGTTTCACACCAAGGAGCAGCAGGATTTCTATGAGACTGTTTTGCTAGATAAGAAGCCAATTGTCTGTGACATGAGATGGGTTGACTGGACCTACATGAGGGAGAAGGAGGAACACTACCCAGGAGTATATGACAGCTTTCATGCTTGTGGAGTAGCTGACTTTGTTGTGCAGAAGCTCACAAAGTGGAATGAGGAACGTATCATGCAGTTCTACTCCACGGCACACTTTTATCCAGATGGGAGGATCACATGGATGTCTGAGGGTACAAGGTACCAATCCACAGTGGCTGAGTGGGCACAGATCATTAATGCCCCAGAGGAGCAAGATGATGACTTGGATATCTATGCCAAGAAGAAGATGGACCATAACTCCATGTCCAATATGTACAAGGAAATTCCCAATGAAGCTCTTGACACTTTCAAGTTTGGCTCTGTGCATTACCTTCTGTCAGGGCTCCCGACGATCAATTGGATACTAAGGCACACCTTATTGCCTAAGTCTGGAGATCACAAGATGATCAGAGGCCATGCTATCAACTTGCTACATGTGTTTGATGTGCCTCAGAAGTTTAAGGTGATGAGCCTCATAGTGGAAACTATCAAGAGGACTGCAGCAGATCAGAAGAGGAGCTGCGGATATGCCCCTCAAATTCAAGAGCTCATCAACTCCAAGATGGGCACGGGCATATATCTGTTGGACAAGGAACACCTGCCCATCCGTCCAGATTTCGAGGACAATCAAGTTGTCATGACTGAGAACGAGCCATCATCTACCCAAGCATTTGCAAAGAAGGAGAAGGCGAGGAAGGAGAAAGCTGCCAAGATGCCTACTCAAGAGGAGGCATCTGAGTACTTCTTGAAGACCAAACAAGAGCAGCTTGGTTACTTGATTGCATCCACGCTGAGGATTGAGCAAAGTCTGGCCACCCTCACTAAGAATCAGCAGAGCCTAGAGAGGATCATGGAACAGAAGTTCTATGACTTGGATGTCAAGGTAACGGAAGTTCAGTCTGCAGTGGAGCAGCTTCAGGAGGACATGCAGGAGAGGAGAGGCAGGACTACCACTCATACCTTTGCCAGAGTGCCACGAGGCCCGAGGTCATCTGCCGTGCCAGTTTCTGACACCAGAGCCACCACTTCAGCACCAGCTACAGCCTCAGTTCCACCAGCTCCAGCATCTACTTCAGCTCCAACTCCAACGACTACTTCAACATCTACAGAAGCCTTCGTCCTTGGAGTGATCCGGACTCCACCACCACCAGAAGATCAAGCCTGAGCGTCGATCTAGTGCTATGCATTTTCTAGGAACTTTTTGGTAACTTGTTGCCAAAGGGGGAGAAGATGTATAGATCATAGGCTTCAAGAGAGAGAGTGTCGCGCTTCGAGAGAGAGAGTGTTGCTTTTCTCTCTTGCTTTATTTGGTGGTTTTTCGAACTTGTTTGCTTTTGAGTGCCTGAGATACTACGTCATTATTTGTGAGACATTGATGATCATGTGTTTGATCATAAGCTACACTTAATGTTTGCTTAATATTATCATCTTATCTATCTTGTGTGATCATTCACTTTTCTTGGTGATGAGTGCATGTATTTCATTCTTATCATTTTAAGCGCTCCACCAAGATGTATGTGACATGGAAGAGTAACCCATGACTCTAACTCTTTGTGCATTTGCAGTCCAAAGCAAAATTTTAAATATGCACAAATTTAGGGGGAGCTCTTACTTATCACATACTTCTCAAAGCGACGATATATTTCATGCTTATTATCATCTTTTGTCGAAGCTTTGATCTATATGTTGTCATCAATTACCAAAAAGGGGGAGATTGAAAGTGCAACTATCCCTAGGTGGTTTTGGTAATTCATAACAACATATAGCTCATTGAGCTAATGCTATTCCAAGATGATTATTTCAGGAAAGCTCAATGATTGGCATGGCATGGATGTGAAAGTGGAACCCTCAAAATGCTAAGGACAAAGGATTGGCTCAAGCTCAAAAGCTCAAGACTCTTCATTTTATATTTTAGTGATCCAAGATCACATTGAGTCTTTAGGAAAAGCCAATACTATTAAGGAGGGATGAGGTATTTCTTAATGAGCCTCTTGCTTCATGTGCTTAGTGATATGCTCCAAAACCCTCAACTACTTTCCCATATCCACATATGACCTAAACCCTAAGCCAAACTCGGTCCTACCGATTCTTCCTATCCGGCGCCACCGAGTTTCACTTGTCATTAGCCACTGCCAAACCCTAGCAATTCGGTCCTACCGATAAGGATCTCGGTCTCACCGAGATGGGGTTGCAAACTCTCTGTTTCCCTTTCGTAACTTTTCGGTCCCACCGAAAGAGCGAATCGGTCCCACCGAGATTGCAATGTAAACTCAGTGTTTCCCCTTTGTAACTTTTCGGTCTCACCGAGTTCCACTCGGTCCACCGAAAGAGCAAATCGGTCCCACCGAGTTTGCCTGACCAACTCTCTGGTTAGCTAATTACCAAATTCGGTCTCACCGAGTTTGTGTAATCGGTCTCACCGAGATTACGTTATGCCCAAACCCTAACCATATCGGTCCTACCGAGTTGCATGTCAGTCCCACCGAAAATCTCTAACGGTCACTAGGTTTACATTTTCGGTCCGACCGAGTTTGTTGATTCGGTCCCACCGAGATTGGAAAACTGTGTGTAACGGTTGGATTTTGTGTGGAGGCTATATATACCCCTCCACCTCCTCTTCATTCGCGGAGAGAGCCATCAGAACACACTACACTTCCAACTCATATGTTCTGAGAGAGAACCACCTACTCATGTGTTGAGACCAAGATATTCCATTCCTACCATATGAATCTTGATCTCTAGCCTTCCCAAGTTGCTTTCCACTCAAATCCTTCTTTCCACCAAATCCAAATCCTATGAGAGAGAGTTGAGTGTTGGGGAGACTATCATTTCAAGCACAAGAGCAAGGAGTTCATTACCTACACACCATTTGTTACTTCTTGGAGAGTGGTGTCTCCTAGATTGGCTAGGTGTCACTTGGGAGCCTCCGACAAGATTGTGGAGTTGAACCAAGGAGTTTGTAAGGGCAAGGAGATCGCCTACTTCGTGAAGATCTACCGCTAGTGAGGCAAGTCCTGTGTGGGCGATGGCCATGGTGGGATAGACAAGGTTGCTTCTTCGTGGACCCTTTGTGGGTGGTTGCTTCTTCGTGGACCCTTCGTGGGTGGAGCCCTCCGTTGGACTCGCGCAACCGTTACCCTTGGGTGGAGCCCTGTGTGGACTCGCGCAACCGTTACCCTTCGTGGGTTGAAGTCTCCATCAACGTGGATGTAGGATAGCACCACCTATCCGAACCACGGGAAAAACATCCGTGTCTCCAATAGAGTTTGAATTCTCCAAACCCTTCCCTTTACATTCTTGCAAGTTGCATGCTTTACTTTCCGCTGCCTATATACTCTTTGCATGCTTGCTTGAATTATGTGATGATTGCTTGACTTGTCCTAAATTAGCTAAAATCTGCCAAGAACTAAAACTGGGAAAAGGTTAAGTTTTTATTTGGTCAAGTAGTCTAATCACCCCCCCTCTAGACATACTTTCGATCCTACACCTGCCATTGCCGGATGGCACCGCAGGCAAAGCCCAAGCGGGGCTAGCAGCGACAGGGTTTTTCCTTCCATCGCTATGGCTACGACATGCCAGATCTGCCGAGACGGGAGTAGCGTGTGTGGCGGCGACACTCAAGGGAGGCGGTTGTGGTCCGTGGCATCATCTTGGCTGCTAGAGATGCTCCTCCTATGCGGTGCTGCGGCACTTGACGAATGCATGACAAGGTGCAGCGACTGGCATGAGGTGGTCATGGCAGGCCGACATCGGGTGGCCATGGGTACCGACATGCTCGGTGAACCAGTGTGGGCACACAAGGGGTTTGCCGACACGGATTTGCCGCATGGAGGTCGCGTGGTGGCGCCGGGAGGCGTTGCAACTCTGGAGCAGCCTCATGATGATGGAGCAGGAAGGCATATTTGTCTGTCAGATCTGTTGTCTCCGTCCTCCGGTGGGCTCACGTGATGTGTGTGCCCGTATGGAGCATGGTTGTGGCTGGGAACCGAGGTGTTTCTTGGCCTTGGGTTGACACCTCTGGTCCCTTGTCGGCATGGTACTTGGTAAGGTTTGGTGGTTCATGTTGCATCCATTGGCCCAACTTCCGGTCACGATTGACAGATTTGATAGTTGGTGCTAGTAGGTGGCCGCCACCGACCTCTTCAAGTTGCAGTTGGCTGCTTGGCTTCTTCGGCTGTGAGTTGGCTCAGTGGTGGTGCTTGATGGACTTGCCACGGCGGTGCAGGTTGTGTGTTTGGGAGCTTGGGTGAAGACCCTGTATCTTCCTTGGGCCTATGACTGGTGATGGCGGCGGCAGCGGACGTCGTAGACCTTCTTGGAGGCATCATTGCATTGTTGTCGTCCTCCCGCATGGATCCGGCTTCGGGGAGAACCTTGATCCTGTGCGATTGAACGATGGCGGCGCCTTGGCATCCCCCCTCCTCCCTCTAGCGCTTCGTCCTTGGAGCTCGGCGTAGGCCAGATGGACCAGTGGATGTAGTTGGTGTTGGTGTCGAGGCTTCTGTGGCAACGATGCTGGGGGAGCAATGGTTTTGGTTGAGGTAGTCAGCTCTTCCCTGCCATGTCTGCAGGATTGCCTCAACTGGTTTGTTGTTGCGGAAGTCGAAGCTGCGGCGGCGGGTCCCGGTGTCGTACGATGACGACCAGCATGTGGTTCGTTCGTTGATCTTCTACAGCGTCAGCGGTGCCTAATTCTCCTTCGTAGTACTCCGTCAGAGCCGGAGCAGCATTGTCTGGTGGCAAGTGGTTGAGTGGCATGGATTGTCATACAACTCCACATGCTCTCTATAGTGTGGGTTGAGTCGACGATCGCTTACGACGAAGTCAGAGTCGTCTGCTCAGGATTTAGGTATGACGGTGATGCATGTGTGTTGTCTCGGCAAAGGCCTCTTTGAAATGGTTTGTGCGGGGTATCTTATATGTGCCGCTCGGCGATTATGATAGCTTTCGTCAGATTTTAATTAATTGGGCAATCTGGCTTTTACTCGGCTTTCCATCCTATCATTTCGAGAGAAAAATGTGACGCAACACCTTGCAGCGAGCATCTGACTTTTCGTTTTCTAAATCGGTTTTACTGAAAAACGCGAAATTTATTTACTTTTATTCGTGAAAACGGTAAATAGGAAAAGCCGAAAAAGGAACTAAAAAAACAGCCTGGGATTTAGAGTTGTGTGTGGCCGGTTTGGCTCCTCATTGCGTCGTCATTTTCTTCCTTGGGAGGAACAGGGGAGAGAGATGGGGAAGGAGGCGCTGGACTACGTGCTGGTGCCTCTGGGGCTGGTGCTGATGCTGGGATACCACGCGTGGCTTCTCCTCCGTATCCAGCGTCGCCCTGCGACCACCGTCATCGGCGTCAACGCCATCAACCGCCGCATCTGGGTCCGCCACATCATGGAGGTCCGTCCGCCGTTAACCATGCACCCACCCATTTCCTGCGATCGATCCATCATCGCGTTCACCCTCTACTCGCAGAACCATTGTTTCTCCGGAGTTTTCTTTTACCGATTCACCTTCGAAATTTCGGTTTTTATTTATTCAACTGATCAAGATCGATCGGCGCATGCAGGAGCCGTCCGGGAAGCACGCGGTGCTGGCGGTGCAGACGATCCGGAACAATATCATGGCGTCGACGCTGCTGGCGTCCACGGCCATCACACTCAGCTCGCTCATCGCCGTGCTCATGTCCGGCGGCGGCGGGGGAGAGCCAGGAGCTGGCGGCGGGGACCTCCTCCCGGACGCGCCGCTGGTGGTGGGCGCCACGGGGGAGGCGGCTCTGTCGGCCAAGTTCTTCGCCATCCTCGTCTGCTTCCTGGTGGCCTTCCTCCTCAACGTGCAGTCGATCCGGTACTACAGCCACACCAGCACCCTGGTGAACGTCCCGATCCGAGCACACCGCCTCCGCCGCCCGGGCCTTGCCGTGGACTACGTCACCGGCACGCTCAATCGCGGCAGCTACTTCTGGTCGCTCGGCGTGCGGGCATTCTACTTCTCCTGCCCGGTCTTCCTCTGGCTCTTCGGGCCCATCCCCATGTTCGCCGCCTGCGTCGTCATGGTCTGCGTGCTCTATTTCCTCGACGTGTGCGAGGACTGGGAGGAGGAACAGGGCTTGAGTGGTGGTGATGAGACGTCGGAACGAGGGAAGGATGTAGGAGACACGCAAGTTTAGGTAGGTGGCTAGCTGCAAATGCAAACTGAAGAATTTAATTGGCAGTCAGGTGAACTGATTATAGATGATTAGTGTCCTCTATAAATTACTCCATCCGTTCTGTAATGTAAGACATTTTTTGTCAAAAGGAAATCGTACATTATGGGATGGAGAGAGTATCAGATAACTAATGATGATTTGGTGAACTCTGAATTGTCATTTAAAAAATTAAAAATTTGATGTCAGATTATTAAGCATGGCAAAATTGACATTCCGGATGATAAATTATGTTGTCGTGATTAGTTGTCTTCGATCGGCATATTCAGATTAGTCATGCTTGCTGAAGGAAATTGTCGTGTTCGTGATAACATAATTTGCTATCCCGGACGTTAGATTTGTTATGTTTTAAAATCTGCCTTTGGCGTAATCCGCACAAAATTCGCTTCTCATGCCTCATCTGTCCATGACTGCCGGCACAATGACGACGATCGACAGTGCTGTGGAAGTGGCTCTCGTCGACGCATAAGCACGAGATGGCAGGCCCGGCGTGCGCGACACATGTTCAGCGAGCTCAGATGGCAACGAACGCACGGTGGAGGAGGCGTCCGACGACGAGGCCGAGCCCGCGCCCACACCAGTTTCCGGCTTCACTATGGCGCAGGCCCCAGGCACACTACGAGGCCATCATGGCGTAGGAGAAGCAACCGACGTATCCCACGCCACCGATGCCCGCGTTCTAGACGTTGCAGGAGGAGTAGTGGTACAACCTCCGACCCCTCGAGTATGTCGCCGCGGCCATGGTCACGGAAAAATCCAAGTTTCCTAGATGAGCAATGAGTGTTGTACCAATCCGTGCACAACGCCTATGACATCCGCTGCGAGCGATGGCAGCTTGAAAGTGCAACTAATCCCTAGGTGGTTTTGGAAATTCATAACAACATATAGCTCATTAAACTAATATTCTTTCAAGATGACTATTTCAGAAAGTTCAATGATTGGCATGGCATGGACTAGAGATGTGGACCCCTCAAAATGTTAAGGACAAATATTGGCAAAAGTTGAAGACTCTTCATTTCTATCTTAGTGATCCGAGATCACATTGAGTCCATAAGAAAGCTAATACTATTAAAAGGGGATGAGGTGTTGCTTAATGGTCTACTTGCTCAAAATGCTTAGTGATATACTCCAAAGCCCTCAACCATTTTCTCAAACCCAAATATGTCTTAAACCTAAAATCAAACTCGCTCCACCGATTTGATTCATCCGGCGCCACCGAGTTCACTTGACATAGCCAAAGCCGGAAACTCTAATCAGTTTGGCCTCACCGATAGGGATCTTGATCTCACCGAGATGGGATTGCAAACTCTTTGTTTCCCTTCGTAATGTTTCAGTCTCATCGAAATGAGCGATCGGTCCCACCAAGTTTGCAGTGCAAACTCTCTGTTTCTCTTTCGTAACATTTCGGTATCACCGAAAGGAGCAATCGGTCCCACCGAGTTTGCCTGATCAACTCTCTGTTTGCTTGTTACTGAAATCGGTCTCACCGAGTTGAAGTAATCGGTCAAACCGAGATCAAGTTTTGCCCTAACCCTAGCTCATCGGTCCCACCGAGTTGATCATGCCGATCCCACCGAAAAGTCTAACGTTCACATTTTGAGTTGAATCGGTCTCACCGAGTTCATACATTTGGTCTGACCGAGTTGGCTCTTTTGTGTGTAATAGTTAGATTTTGTGTGGAGGCTATATATACCCCCACCCTCCTCTCTATGTGAGAGAGAGAGAGCCATCAGAACGTGCCTACACTTTCATCTTCATTTTCTAAGAGATACCCACCTACTCATGTATTGAGACCAAGACATTCCAATCCAACCACAAGAATCTTGATCTTAGCCTTCCCTAAGTTGCTTTCCACTCAAATCATCTTTCCATCATAGCCAAATCTGTGAGAGAGAGTTGAGTGTTGGGGAGACTATCATTTGAAGCACAAAAGCAAGGAGTTCATCATCAATACACCATCTATTACCTTTTGGAGAGTGGTCTCTCCTAGATTGGTTAGGTGTCACTTGGGAGCCTCCGTCAAGATTGTGGAGTTGAACCAATAAGTTTGTAAGGGTAAGGAGATCGCCTACTTCATGAAGATCTACCCAAGTGAGGCAAGTCCTTCATGGGCGATGGCCATGGTGGGATAGACAAGGTTGCTTCTTCCTGGACCCTTCGTGGGTGGAGCCCTTCGTGGACTCGCGCAACCGTTACCCTTCGTCGGTTGAAGTCTCCATCAACGTGGATATATGATAGCACCACCTATCGGAACCACGCCAAAAATCTCTGTGTCTACATTGCGTTTGCCTTTCCAAACCCCTCCCTTTACCTTCATATGCAATGTTTTACATTCCGATGCTATACTCTTAGAATTGCATGTGTAGGTTGATTGCTTGACTTGTGCTAAGTTGTTAAAATCTGCCAAGACATAAAACTGGGAAAGGCTAGATTTTTATTTGGTCAAGTAGTCTAATCACCCCCCTCTAGACCTTCGATCCTACAAGTGATATCAGAGCTTTGGTCTCCATTTGTCTTGATTTCCATAACTTTGGTGATCATAGCCTTGGTTTCACAACCTAGGAGAGTATGGCGTCTAGTGAGGGAAATTACCACCGTAGAGGTCCTTATTTTGATGGTACTAATTTTGCTAGTTGGAAGCATAAGATTAAAATGCATATTCTTGGACATAACCCCGCCGTTTGGGCTATTGTGTGTATTGGCTTCCAAGGTGAATTCTTTGATGGAAGAGAACCGAATCATGAAGCAACCGCGGAAGAATTGAAGATGTTGCAATACGATGCTCAAGATTGCGATATCCTCTTCAACGGATTGTGCCCCGAAGAATTCAACAAAATCAGCCGTCTTGAGAATGCAAAGGAAATTTGGGATACTTTGGTTGATATGCACAAAGGTACCGAGTCCGTCAAGGAATCCAAATTGGATGTGCTTCAAAGTCAACTTGACAATTTCAAAGTGAAGGATGGTGAAGGTGTCGCTGAAATGTACTCCAGGCTTGCTCTCATCACAAACGAGATTGCCGGCTTAGGAAGTGAAGAAATGACCAACAGATTCATCATCAAGAAGATCCTAAGAGCCTTGGATAGAAAGTATGATACCATGTGCACATTGATCCAAATGATGCCCAATTACAAGATCTCAAGCCAATGGAAGTCATTGGTAGAATTGTTGCTCATGAGATGTCACTCAAGGATAAGGAAGAGCTTCACAACAAGTCTAGTGGTGCTTACAAAGCTTCATGCAATCCTCCTACATCATCAAATGAGAAACAAGTCTTCAATGAGGAATTGATCCTAATGGTGAAGAACTTTAATTAGTTCTACAAGAGTAGAAACAAAGAAAGAAGTTTCAAGTCAAGGTCCTACAATGACAAAAGATCTTCTAGTCATGATCGCAATCGCTACAATTGTGGAAGACCCGGACACTACTCTAGTGAGTGTACGACTCCCTACAAAAGAAGAGAAGACTCGCCTAAAAGGAGAAGCAAAAGAGAAAAATCACCACCAAGAGAAAGGAGTAGAGATGATCGTTATGAACGAAGATCCTCTCGCAGAAGCAAGGATTCCGAAAGGAAGGACAAGTCATCAAAGAGCTACACAAGACGAAGACATCAAGCTCATGTTGGTGAATGAGTATCCGATTCTGACTCCGACAACCACTCCGAGAGAAGTTATCACTCTGACTCTGAATATACTCAAGATGAAGGTGTTGCCGGTATTGCACTTGTGTCATCCAACTCCTACGACATATTTGATTCACCAAATGAAGTGATTGGAGGATGCTTCATGGATAAAGGCCCCAAGGTATCACACCCCGACTATGTTGATTTCAATAGCGATGAAGATGATTTGCTAGGTGATGATGATTTACTTGTTGACAGCTCTAGTGATGAAAACTATATTAAAATTGCTATTAATCATGCTAATCAAGATAAAATGAATGAAGATGATAAGAAGGAGATTGAGCGTCTAACTAAAGAACTAAACACTCTTAAGTTAGCTCATGAAACTACCTTAGAGGATCATCGAGAGCTTTTAAAGACTCATGAGAAACTACGCTTTGAAAAGCTCAATCTAGAGCAAGAGCATGGGTTCTTAAAGGCAATCAATGATGATCTTCGTAAGAAAAGTTCTTCTTACATTGCCAAGCATTTACTCTTGTCTACTTACATGCCACAAGTAAAATATAGCAACAAGAGCAAGAAAATTTATTTCTCTAGTAGTAACAATAGTCATGTTAAATCCAATATTGTTGCGTCTAGTAGTTCTCTTGATTCCACTATTGATTCTCTTAGCCAAGTTACGCTTGAGCAAGAAAACAACTTATTGAAGGGAATTATAGAGAAAGGTGTTTACAAGAGCCTTGCCAGAAGTAAGCAATTTGAGGAAATTGTACGCAAGCAAGGAAGGCACCGGAAGAATCAAGGTGTTGGTTTTGAACGCAAGTTCAATGCCAATGGAGTTGAGTGGGAAGAAGATCAATACCCCAAGACGAAGTTTGTTCCTCGACAAGAGAAGTATGACTCCACTTCTTTCAAAGGAACACAAGCTCAAGATGATCTTCCACTACAAGACCACAAGCTAAAAGGCAAGGACAAGCTTCAACAGGAGATTGATGCATTTGAATAAGCTCCTAAGGCCTTGGTCAAGTGGGTTCCCAAGACTACATCAAGTTCTATGATAACCCACAAGTATAGGGGATCGCAACAATTTTCGAGGGTAGAGTATTCAACCCAAATTTATAGATTCGACACAACGGGAGCCAAAGAATATTTGAAGGTATTAGCCGCTGAGTTGTCAATTCAACCAGACATGGAGATTAATTATCTACAGCAAAGTGATCAGTAGCAAAGTAGTATGATAGTTTTGATAATAGTAGTAGCAGCAAGGATAATGGTAGCAGTGATGATAGCAGTAGTAACTTAGCAAGAAAAATATAAGGTAAATTCATAGGCATTGGATCGGTGACTTGTTGGATGATATTCATCATGAGACAGTTATAACCTAGGGCGATACGGCACTAGCTCCAGTTCGTCAATATAAATGTAGGCATGTATTCCGTAAATAGTCATGCGTGCTTATGGAAAGAACTTGCATGACAACTTCTGTCCTACCCTTCCGTGGTAGCGGGGTCCATATTGGAAACTAACGGATATTAAGGACTCCTTTTAATAGAGAACCGGAACAAAGCATTAACACATAGTGAATACATGAACTCCTCAAAATGTGGTCATCACCAGGAGTGGTCCCGACTATTGTCACTCCGGGGTTGCCAGATCATAACACGTAGTAGGTGACTATAACTTGTAAGATCAGATCTAGAACATGGATATAATGGTGATAACATAAACGGTTCAGACCTGAAATCATGGCACCCAGGCCCAAAGTGACAAGCATTAAGCATGGCAAAGTCATAGCAACATCAATCTAAGAACATAGTGTATACTAGGGATCAAGCCCTAACTAAACTAACTTCATGATGAATCTCATCCAACTCCTCACCGACCAGCGAGCCTACGAAGGAATTACTCACTCCCAATGGGGAGCATCATGGAATTGGCGATGGAGAAGGGTTGGTGATGACGAAGAACGAAGATCCCCCTCTCCGGAGCCCCAAACGGACAAGAGCTCTGGCCTCCCGATGAAGAACGGGAGGTGACGGCGGCTCCGTCTCATGGACCGCGATAATTCTTTCTCCTTAATTTTTTCTGGAAAAATAGGATTTTATAGCGTCGGTTTTAGGGTCTGCGGGGCCACCAGGTGGGGACAACCCACCTGGGCGCGCCAGGAGAGGGGGCGCGCCCTGGTGGGTTGTGCGCACCCAGGTGCCCCTCTCGGGTGGATCTTGGCTCCAAAAATTCTTATTTATTGCATAAAAATTTCTCGCAAAGTATCGTTCCATTCCGAGAACTTTTATTTCTACACAAAAACAACACCATGGTAGTTCTGCTGAAAACAGCGTCAGGCCGAGGTTAGTTTCATTCAAATCATGCAAATTAGATTCCAAAACAAGAGGAAAATCGTTAGGGAAAGTAGATACGTTGGAGACGTATCAACTCCCCCAAGCTTAAACATTTGCTTGTCCTCAAGCAATTCAGTTGATAAACTGAAAGTGAAAAAGAAAAACTTTTACGAACTCTTTTGCTCTTATTTGCATAAACAGCACCCAGGTTTTCAGCCAACATTATAACTAACCATGCCGACAAGAACTCTTAAAGATTATATTAACTCATATCAATGACATAATCAGCTAGCGAGCAATAATAAGACATCTCAAATGGCAACACGTTGTCAAAACAACCATGATATAATATGACAATAGTGGTATCTCGCTAGCCCTTTCTGGGAATGCAAAACGTAAATGCAGAGCACCTCCAAAGTCCAAGCAGCGACTAAACATTGTAATTCATAGTAGAAAATATCCAGTCACGATGCACCCAACATTAGCTACACACAATGCATAAGTCATGACAGTTGTGCTCTCAGGTTCTAGTGCTTGTTTTAGAAGGTGATGACACAATATAAAAGTAAATAGATAGTCCCTTCGCAGAGGAAAGCAGTGATTTGCAGAGGTGCCAGAGCTCAAGTTTTTAAAACAGAGATAAATGATATTTTGAGACATGCACCCTTCTCATTTACTTCACGACCATCAGTTATCAATATTTTCCATGCTAAACACGCTAGTGGCGGTTCCCAAGCGATAAAAAGTAAAGGTTTTGACTCCATTGGGAGTTTTTGTTTGATTATTTGATAAATTAACCCTTTCTGTGTTTGCAGTTTGGGACTGGGCATCCCTATTACCGCCCTTTTCTCGTGCGATGGTGAGTGAATAAACACTCGACCTGAGAATAACCCTCTTAGCATGGAAGATATCGACCACCTCCTGTCGTTCCATGAATGATCCAGGCACACAAAAAGGATATTTTTTAAGAATTTTTTAGAGGTGACACATGCAAATTTACTTAGGACGGTAGGGTAATACCACATATAGGTAGGTATGGTGGACTCATCTGGAATAACTTTGGGTTCAAGATTTTTGATGTACAAGCAGAATTCCCACTTAGTACAGGCAAAGGCTAGCAATTAGATTGAGAAGCGGCCAGCTAGAGAGCAACAACGATCATGAACATGCATTATGCATAAGTAACATTGGACACTAGCATGAGTAGGATATGATCACCATGAACATAAATAGCATAGAGACTATGTTGATTTTGATTCAACTACATGCATGAACATGTGCCAAGTCAAGCCACTCGAACATTCAAAGGAGGATACCATATCATCATACTACATCACAATCATTTTATTGCAATGTTGATATCCAAGATAAATCATTATCCACTCCCAAATACTTATGCATGGCATGAGAAACTATAATCTCTAATTGTCATTGCAAACATGTTTAATCATAATGGGTTGAATCATGGATACTAGATTAAACATATTTACACAAACAGAACAAGTCGAGTTCATACCAGTTTCTCTCTGCCACGGCCAGTTCATCGAATATCATCATTATTTCCTTTCACTTGCATGACCAAACGATATGAAAATAATAATAGTGCAAGAGTGCCGTGGACTAAGCTGGAATCTGCAAACATTTTATTCAACAAGAGAAGACAAGGTAAAATGTGTCGGATTTCGGGTTCCGGCAAAACCCTTGAGGTTCGAACACTGGGGTGTGCACAAAGATCTCTCCCCCTCTCTAGCTCGCACACTCTATGATCTCACGGCCTAGCTCGACGAACCCAAAGAACACGAGACACAAGATTTATACTGGTTCGGGCCACCGTTGTGGTGTAATACCCTACTCCAGTGTGGTGTGGTGGATTGCCTCTTGGGCTGAGGATGAACAGTTACAAGGGAAGAACAACCTCCTGAGGTGAGGTGTTCTTGTGCTTGGCGAACTTGTGTGGTTGGGGATGGTCTCTCTAGATGAGATTCTCCTCTCGATGAGATGATCCTCCTCTCGATGGTGGTGGCTAGTCCTATTTATAGAGGCCCTGATCCTCTTCCCAAATATTGAGCGGAAAGGGATCCCACAACGGCCAAATTCGAAGGGAGACAACTAGTACAAGCTATCCTGACAAAAGTAGTCTTCGCCTGCCAAAGGCTCTAGTGGTGACGCCGTCTTAGGCTCCATGGTGACCTTCGTCCTGCTGTCCTGCTAGTCTTGGTCTTGTTGCACCGATATGGAAACCTTTGCCTAATGCCTCAGGACTCCTCGCCTGCGCTTGCCTCTTTAGCACCAAAGAGGAAACGAGGACAGTGCACGCGCTGGCGCCCGCCTGGCTCCAATCGTCATGACTTGCGTCATAGGAACCTCGCGAGGTTTCCCTTGCCTTGATCTCTCCACCCCTCGTGAGCCAGCCTGGTGAGGCCGCCCCTGAGGAGGTCTTGTGTCATTTGCCTCACGAGGCTTGGCCCCTCGCGAGGGTCTTGAGTGTTTGTTGGTGAAGATGGGTCGTACGGGGCTGCTGGTGGAGCCACGCCGTGGGCCGCAGGCAGGCAAGTCTGGGAACCCCCGTTCCCAGAATGCCGACAGTAGCCCCCGGGCCCAAGGCGCACTCGGGCTTGGCTTCGAGGTAAAGCCAAAGGGCAAGTGCGGAGCACCGCGGGCCCCAACAGCCTGCGGCCACGGTTGGCATGTGGCGACTGATTGGACGTGGGCGTCTCAGCTTCCACACGCTGCCTCAGCAACTGCCCGACTTGATGAGTCACTGCCGCATGCAGAAAAAGATCATTATTACCTTAGATCATGGAGGCTGGCGGTTGGCCTCCCCTTGGCTATAAATGGGAAGGGGGGCGGAGGCCCCATAATCCATCTCTTCCTTTGCTTCTCCCGCTCATTCTTCTTCCTCGTTCCACTGCTTGCTGGCGCGGTCATGGCGCCGATACGGAGGTTCTCGGCCGCAGAGAAGGGCAAGACTCCCCTCAACGAGCCCGCGGTACTCCCGTTGAAGAAGAGGCGGTCCCATCGTCGTGAGATAGTTGTGAGGCTGGTAGTGTCGCGACCATGGTACGAGCGGCCACCTCCTGGGTATCCATTGCCCTTGTATGCCCAAGCCGAAGATTCCGGAGGGAGGGACGACGAGCGCTGTCGCCCGTGCCAGGGCCATGGTCACCGTGCCACGGTGACGCACGCCGTCACCCCAGGGGTCCATGCTGTGGACTCCTCACAAGAGTTTGTGTTGTGGGCGGTGATGCCTCCGATCACTTGGATTCGCCTCCCGTAGTTCTTCGCCGCCGAGATGCCGCCGAGAGGTCCCCTTGAGCTTTGGCTGCAGCACGCCGACTGCAATGCCCCTGCAACTGGAGCGGAGGTTGAAGTCGTCTCCTCCGGGAGGATCTTCATGACTCGTGGCTGGGGCGAGGTCGCCCGAGTCTGCCATGCGGAAGGCGCCCTCGCCATCCACTTCGAGTACGACGGCGCCTCCACGCTATTCTACAAGGTCTTCGACGAGGAAGGCCGCCGCTTGGAGTGCTGTCCTGAAGGGGGGCGCCGGGATGGCGTAGCGGCTGGCGCCGGGCCTGCCGCCGGCCTCGCCCGCAGCTCCCGAGCTTGTCGAGTGTCCGGAGACAAGTGATGACAGCTATGTTCCCCCGAGCTCTCTCCACGCTCGGAGCAAGGCCACAGCGTCTGGCCGCCGCCGTCGATGATCTGGATGGGGTTGGCGCCGGCCTCCGGAGGCCCACTATTGATAATGGCGTCGGCGCTGTTCGGCGCGCGTAGATAGAGCTCCTAGGAACTTCTTTCTTTTTGTTCCCTGTGAGGAATTAGAACGGACCCCATGGGTGTGTGTAAAGGATCTGTAATGTCTTTTGTTGATATTATACTTTTCATGATAATTTGCGAGTGCATGTCCTGCTGAGGCTCGGTTTCCCCTTTCCAATCCCGCGGCAACTTCGTGCTCTACGCTGACAGGTCTCGGTCCCCAGGCAGGCTGCAGTCGTCGCTGGTATGCGAGGTCGCAATGCCGTGGTCAAGGCCAGGAGGTGAGCGGCCCAAGGTCCAGTAAGAGCTCATGAGGCGCGATGCTCAAGAGGTCCCCTTTAGCGTGCAAGCAGCTACATGAGGATGAGAAAGGGAGGCGACGTTGCCGCAGCAGGGCAGCAAGAGGCGAGGATCTTATGCTATAGTGCTGGGTTGATCCAGGCGCGAGACTTATCTTGGTGTTCTAGAGCTGGTTCCTCATGTTGCGCCAAATTTGGGCATCGACCACTGTTGGGTAGCTAGGTTGGGCCCGTGTGAGCCTCTTCCTCTTCTCCATGCTCTCTTGAGTGCTCTGCGTCCTCAGGTCCCGGCCCTCGAGCAAGCTCAGCCGCCGCTAGTATGCCAGGTCGCGATGCCATGGTTAAGGCTAGGGTTGAGGGCTGGAGAGCCAGTAAGAGCTCCTAAGTCGCAATGCTTAGGATCCCCCCTTTTAACGTGCAAGCGAATTGTATGGGAGAAGAGAGAGAGTCCGCGGTACCACCCGTTGTAGTCCTGAGGAAGTTCCTGCAAGTTAGCGCAAGGAAGGGCACATATCGCCATGGTGATTGTTGGTTCCTCACTGGTACGTGGGAGGGGACTCCCTACTACGGAGAGCCCCCGCGGCATGTACAGCCCCGCCCTGACACGTGGCTTGCTCGGCAAGGCTAGACGAGGTGTGTCTGAGCACTCGTGAGCCAGCGCGGGACTCACGAGGCCCTACCTCAAGGTGGGTTGCGCCTGGTCTTGGTTCTTGATGGCTGTGGCGTTCGTGCAAGATGGTTAGACAACCTGCGCCGAATGAATTTCCTGAGGCTATCCCACGAGAAGGCCAAGAACCAACGATTGCTGGAGGTGACGTGAATGGGGCCAGCCTTCCACACAGAGCTCGACCGTTGGATTTATCGACGCTGCAGGGACGGGCCCGAGCACAGACGCCGTGCCTAGCCTTCTTATGCGAAGGATCCTGAAGAAAGACGATTGGCGCGTGGCTCCCATGGTGGGTGACAATCAAGAAGGTGATAACCATAGATAGATTATGCATGAGAAGCAACTAGCTTAGGTAAATGCGAGAACGCTACATGCCACTGGGTCGGACCGAGTGACCTGGGGATGATGCAGCCCAAGGGGCGCCCCCAGCAGGGTGAACTAAAGATGCAAGCGGATACATGCCGCAGGGACGGACCCACGCGGCCTGGGAATGATGCAGCCCAGAGGGCGCTCCCAGCTGAATGAACTTGGAAAATGTCACCTGGTTTGATTGCTGAAGGGGTGTTGGGGTAGCTGAGGACGCGCGCTGAAGAAGCCGCTCCTCATGAGCCATTGAGACCCTGAGCCTCAGGAGGCTCTGGAGGCTCGGGTGGCCTCCTGAGGACCGTCTCCATCTCTGTCAGGACTGCGTGATGCCTGGCCTCCTGACCCGCCAGGGTGCTCCGCAAGTTGCACTGGAAGGCGGCTGCTACGCTCGGCAGGCCGAACGGCGTGTGAACATAGCTGTGAGGTGAACCCTCACACCGTCCAGCATGCGAAGGCCAGAAGCGCTCCTGAGATGCGGTTCTGTTGAGCCCTGGGATGTTGATGCAGATGCGCAGCTCACCACCCTTGCCTGGGTGGGGAGCAGTGCCAGGTGGGCGGAGGTCGCCGCGTATTGCTCTTGCTTCCTGAAGCTCCTGAGATGCCTTGGTGATGAACTCCCGAGTGGCGGGCGCTCCTCGCCCGGTGTCCTCCTGAGAGAAACGTGCCACTAAACACGCCTCCACGTGGTGCCCGAGCGCCTCCCTCGTGATGTTGGCCAGGTCCGAGGCCCTCCAGAAGAGAGTCCCCGAGCCCTGCCCAAGGAGGGCGCCGGGCACGCCTCCCTATGCGAGGGAGCGAGGCGACCCAGGCGCTGGCGCAGATCCTGAAGTGGCGCCGCTGGAGGTGCCGCTCCCTTGAGGCCCAGTGCGGAGTAGCTGCTTCTTCTTCTTGGGTTTGGCCTCAGGAGGGTACTGCACACCCGCGCTGTCAGGGTCTTCGATTGCTGCAGCTTGGAAGGCGCGCTCGAGAGAGCACACCGCGTCTCTTTCTTCGCAAGGGACTGTAATGATTCTGCCGCTTCCCGGCATCTTGAGGACGTTGTAGCCATGGTGGGTGACTGCCATGAACTTGGCTAGCGCTGGGTACCCAAGGATGGCATTGTACAGTAGGCGGATGTGGGCGACGTCAAAGTCGACGGGCTCGGTGTGGTAGTTGTCACACTGACCAAAGGTGACAGGGAGGCGAACTTGCCCTATCGGGGTGGTAGAGCCGTCAGTCACTCCTGAGAAAGGCTTGGTGGGCTGGAGCTGATCGTATGGCACTTGAAGGCTGTCGAACATCTCGACGGACAGGACACTGAGCCCTGCACCGTCCTCAATGAGAGTCTTGGTGACTTGGACATTGTTGATGATGGGTGAACAGAGCATCGGGAGGACACCAGCGGTTGCCGCGCATTTGAGCTAGTCCTCTGAGCTAAAGGTGATGGCGTACTTGGACCACCTGAGCGGGCGCTTAGCCTCGAGCTTGGGGAAGGTTGCATTCACTTCGCGAGAGAACTGCGTGAAGATGCGTTGGGAGGCTGGGGCCTGAGCGCCACCCAAGATGCAGGCGATGGCGTGCGGCTCCTAGAAGCCCCCATCCCCTTCGTCCTGTTGATGGTCGTCGATCCTCCTTGGTGGCGGCGGCGGAGGGAGACTAGGGTTGCCCTAAGGACGGTTCCCTCCGGCGCCCTCACGACGCTGGTCCTGCCAACGATCCTCGCGAGGCTGGTCGCGCCACTCCTGGCAAGGCCCGCGGTCGTCCAAATGTCCTCCACCTCGTCCACCTCCTCGGCCGTAGCCCCGGTCGTTGTGCTCGGGGCGTCGACCAAAGCGTCCGTCTCGAATGGCCCTGAGCTCTTGACAATCGTTGGTGTTGTGCGTGCGCACGTTGTGGAAAGCGTAGAATGTATGGCTGCCCTTGGACGACTCAGGAAGATCTCATACACGCTTGGTGTCCGGTTCAGCCGCGAGTACGGCCACCCCTTTGCACTTCACGTCCTTGACCTTGGCCTTCTTCTCCTCTGGATCCGCAACGGGGAGCTCGAGGAGGGAGAGGCGCCCCTCCTCAGCTCTTGCACACTTTGTTGCTATGTTGAACAGCTCCAAAGTCGTGCACAGCTCCTCATGGATGGCAAGCTCCTCCTTCATCTTGATGTCGCGGATGCCATCGGAAAACGCTGAGATGATGGCTTCGTCCATCACCTTGGGGATCTTGATACGCGCGCTATTGAAGCGTTGGATGTACTTCTGCAAGGTTTCTCCCGGTTGTTGCTTGACGCGGAGCAGGTCACCGCGACTGGGGGGGCGGTCATGAGTGCCCTGGAAGTTGGCGATGAAGTGGTTGCGCATCTCATGCCAGGAGGAGATCGAGCCTGGGGGCAGGTTCAGGAGCCATGAGTGAGGGAGTCCTGGATTAGGGGGTCTCCGAACAGCCGGACTATCTCCATTGGCCGGACTGTTAGACTATGAAGATACAAGATTGAAGACTTCGTCTCGTGTCCGGATGGGACTCTACTTGGCGTGGAAGGCAAGCTAGGCAATACGTATATGGATATATCCTCCTTTGTAACCGACCTTGTGTAACCCTAACCCTCTCCGGTGTCTATATAAATCGAAGGGTTTTAGTCCGTAGGACAACAATCACAACATACAATCATACCATAGGCTAGCTCTAGGGTTTAGCCTCTCTGATCTCGTGGTAGATCTACTCTTGTAACACCCATATCTTCAATATTAATCAAGCAAGACGTAGGGTTTTACCTCCATCAAGAGGGCCCGAACCTGGGTAAAACTTTGTGTCCCTTGCCTCCTGTTACCGTCCGGCCTAGACGCACAGTTCGGGACCCCCTACCAGAGATCCGCCGGTTTTGACACCAACATTGGTGCTTTCATTGAGAGTTCCTCTGTGTCATCGCCGTTAGGCTTGATGGCTCCTACTATCATCGGTAGCGATGCGGTCCAGGGTGAGACTTTTCCCCCCGGACAGATCTTCGTATTCGGCAGCTTTGCACTGCGGGCTAATTCGCTTGGCCATCTGGAGCAGATTGAAAGCTACGCCCCTGGCCATCAGGTCAGATTTGGAAGTTTGAATTACACGGCCAACATCCATGGGGACTTGATCTTCGACGGATTCGAGCCATAGCCGGGCGCGCCGCACTGTCGCGATGGGTATGACCTAGCTCTACCACCGGACGGTACCCCAGAGGCCGCGCCTGCATCAGCTCCGACCCTTAGCTCGGAGCCAGCTGCGCCAATCGAGGACAGGTGGCTAGACACCGCCTCAGGGGCTGCAGTCTCGACGGTGATCGAGCCAGACACCAGCATAATCCTCTGTGCAGCCCGTGACTCCAAGGTGCCGGACTCTCTTCCGGACCCCGAACCATCCGCGCCCCCGCCAATGGAATCCGATTGGGCGCCGATCATGGAATTCACCGCCGTGGATATCTTTCAGCACTCGCCCTTCGGCGACATTCTGAATTCACTAAGGTCTCTCTCTTTGTCAGGAGAGTCCTGGCCGGATTATGGCCAACAAGATTGGGATGCCGACGACAAAGAAATTCGACGCCCACTCACCACCCACTTTGTAGCCACTGTCATTGATTTAACCGACATGCTTGACTTCGACCGCGAAGAAATCGACGGTATGGACGATGATGTAGGAGACGAACATGAACCAGAACCTATAGGGCACTGGAAAGCCACCTCGTCGTATGACATATACATGGTGGATACACCCAATGAAGGCAACGGCGACGAGATAGCGGAGGATGACCCCTCCAAGAAGCAACCCAAGCGCCGACGTCAGTGGCGCCGCTCTAAGTCCCGCCAAAGAAAAAGTGGTGATACCGGCACAGGAGATAATAACACTCTGGATAGCGCTGAAGACAACAACAATCCCCTCTAGCAAGATTTAGAGCAGGAGGATGAAGGAGCCAGCTCTCCCGAGAGGGCGGCTGGCGGAGAGGAGGAGGATGACAATTACATGCCCCCCTCCAAAGACGAGGCAAGCCTCGGCGACGATGAATTCGCCGTACCAGAGGATCCTGTCGAACAAGAGCGCTTCAAGCACAGGCTTATGGCCACGGCAAATAGCCTGACGAAAAAACAGCAGCAGCTTCAAGCTGATCAAGACCTGCTAGCTGACAAATGGACCGAAGTCATCGCGGCCGAGGAATATAAACTCGAGCGTTCCTCCAAGAGTTACCCAAGGCGCAGGTTACTACCCCGACTGGAGGAAGAAGCGTATGATACGGCTGATCGGCCACCTCGTGGCCGCGATAGAGAGGCATTCCAGCCAAAAGCTCAGCCTCCACCCCAACACCATCCAAATAAAAAGGCATGGGGACATACGCCAGACCTGCGAGACATATTGGAGGACAAAGCAAAGCATTCAAGATCGATCTACGGATCACGAGGGCCCACCACTCTACGAGACGGTAAACGTCACGCCGGATACAGTAAAAGCAAATCCGGCCGGGCCGAACACAGCGGGCAGGACCCATACGAGCTGCGTCACGATATAGCCCAATACAGAGGCGCCGCACACCCCTTATGCTTCATAGACGAAGTAATGGAACATCAATTCCCAGAAGGTTTCAAACTTGTAAACATTGAATCATATGACGGCACAACAGATCCCGCAGTATGGATTGAGGACTTCCTCCTCCACATCCACATGGCCCGCGGTGATGACTTACATGCCATCAAGTGCCTCCCACTAAAACTCAAAGGACCAGCGCGGCATTGTCTTAATAGCTTGCCAGCAGACTCCATTAACTGTTGGGAAGATCTGGAGGCCGCATTCCTCGATAACTTTCAGGGCACTTATGTGCGACCACCAGACGTCGATGACTTGAGCCACATAATTCAGCAGCCAGAAGAGTCGGCTAGGCAATTCTGGACTCGGATCCTTACAAAGAAAAATCAAATCGTTGACTGTTCGGATGCAGAGGCCTTAGCGGCTTTCAAGCACAACATCCGAGACGAGTGGCTAGCCCGGCACCTTGGTCTGGAAAAGCCGAAATCTATGGCAGCTCTCACGACACTCATGACCCGCTTCTGTGCGGGAGAAGACAGCTGGTTGGCTCGCAGTAATAACATATCAAAGAACCATGGTACCTCCGATACCAAGGACGGCAATAGCAGGTCATGTTGCAACAAGCATAAGCGCCGCATTAACAATGAAAGTACTAAGGATACGGCAGTCAATGCCGGATTCAAAGGCTCTAAACCCGGTCAGCGGAAAAAGCCGTTCAAACAAAGTACGCCGGGTCCGTCTAGCTTGGATCGTATACTCAATCGCTCGTGTCAAATACACGGCACCCCAGACAAGCCAGCCAATCACACCAACAGGGATTGTTGGGTGTTCAAGCAGGCCGACAAGTTAATTTGCCGAAAACAAGGACAGGGGGCCGCATAGCGATGACGAGGAAGAACCCCGGCAGCCGCACACTGGAGGACAGAAGAAGTTTCCCCCGCAAGTGCGGACGGTGAACATGATATACGCAACCCACATCCCCAAGAGGGAGCGGAAGCGTGCGCTTAGGGACGTATATGCATTGGAGCCAGTCGCCCCAAAGTTCAACCCTTGGTCCTCCTGTCCGATCACCTTCGATCGCAGGGACCACCCCACTAGTATCCTTCATGGCGGATTCGCCGCACTAGTCTTAGACCCAATCATCGACGGATTTCACCTCACTAGAGTCCTTATGGATGGCGGCAGCAGCCTGAACCTGCTTTATCAGGACACAATGCGCAAAATGGGTATAGACCCCTTAAGGATCAAACCCAAAAAAACGACATTTAAAGGCGTCATTCCAGGCGTAGAGGCCCACTGCACAGGCTCAATTACACTGGAAGTGGTCTTCGGATCCCCGGAAAACTTCCGAAGCAAAGAGTTAATCTTTGATATATTCCCGTTCCGCAGTGGTTATCACGCGCTGCTCGGACGAACCGCATTTGCTAGATTCAATGCGGTACCACATTATGCATACCTCAAGCTCAAGATGCCAGGACCTCGCGGAGTTATCACAGTCAATGGAAACATAGAGCGCTCTCTCCGAACAGAGGAGCACACCGCGGCCCTTGCAGCAGAGGCGCAAAGCAGCCTCTCAAGGCAATCTACCAGTTCGGCGTTTCAAAGCCCGGACACCTTCAAGCGCGCTCAGGGCAATCGGCAGACAGACCGCCTGGCGCGATCTGAGCTCGCGTAGCAATACGGCGGCCACGCCAATCCCAGCCCAACGGCGTTATTCGTGACGTGCGTACATAATTACGCATTAAAAATACCATGGGCACAGGTGGGGAGGGGGGGCACAACTGCGGCACGCCCCAAAACGCGGCCTAAACCGCACTAGGGGCTTCCCGTTTGGTTATTTTTCTTTTTCTTTCAGGACTTTAATCTCTGGAAACACCGTCCGACAGCTCTATTGCCGCACACATGATACAGCAACCAGGGCAGCAGACAACTACGTTATATAACGGAATCCCCAGGTTGATTACAGATTTCATATCATTCCTCAGCTCGCCCTTGGAAGGGACATAGTCCTACTCTTTTGCTTATTGCACTATCTGTATCACTCTGCTGTAATGCAATTTTTTAATAAACAATGCATGACATTACGACTATTATTGCATTCTTGTTATATATATGGTACGGCCAAAGCACCAGGGGCTTATGTACCCACAGTATGGTTGAAAAGTCCGAACACTTTCACAAGTGCGGCACCCCGAACTTATAGAATTATATGCATCAGCTCCGAATCATGTCTTTGGTCAAATGTTGGGTTTGCCCGGCTCCTATGTTTTGGTACCTTATGTTCCGCTCTATCGGCTAAGGTAGCGCTAGGAGAACTACTGCGATTTGTGCCCCGGTTCTGTCGGGCTGAGCACCTCAGTAGAGAAAGCTAAAACTGACTGTCATGATAAGGCGAGAGACTGGTCGCTGTTCCGTGAGGTTTTTCGAGTCCCTAAAGACTTATGTCGCTTAGGGCGAGGGGCCGGCTCTGTCCGGCTTATAGGCGTGTATCGCGCCCCGAATTCGGCCTTCCGAATACCACGGGCTTCGCCGAAATTTAAAATTATAGAATTCTATGGCTAAGTGAGAGTGATAAAGCATTATTAGTTCGGTTGCCTTGTTCGTTGTGCTGAGCACCTCCCTCGAAGGACCCAAACATGGGAACAAGAGTGCTCAGGTTTATCCCGAACACCCCAGCACTCGTGGTATGGGGGCAGAAGCCGAGGACTAGCCATCTCTCAGATTGGATAAACAGCCAAACAGAAGGTAATATTTTAAATTCACACAAGCGTTGCATAGCGCATATGAAACAAGTTTTCATCACACATGATAAAAACGAGCAAGTCTCATTCAAATATTACATTTTGTGAACACTCATCCGCGATAAGACGGGCGCCCGGCAGAACACCCTCGTAGTACATCTCAGGGTGGCGGTGCTGCTTGCCCTCCGGCGGCCCCTCCTTGATCAGCTTCACGGCGTCTAGCTTGACCCACTGTGTTTTGACACGGGCGAAAGCCCGGCGTGCTCCTTCAATGCAGACGGATCACTTGACGACCTCCAGCCATGGGTAGGCATCCACAAGCCGCCTCACCTGGCCGAAGAAGCTATTCGGAAGGGCGTCGCTAGGCCACAGCCGGACTATGAGGCCCTTCATGGCCTGATCGGCCGCCTTATGTAGCTCGACCATCTGCTTCAGCTGGTCGCTCATTGGCACCGGATGTTCGGCCTCAGTATACTAAGACCAAAACAGCTTCTCTGTCGAGCTTCCATCCTCGCCCTGGTAAAATTGTGCGGCATCGGACACACTGCGGGGCTGTCATTTTGCAATCGCATCCTTTTTATATACATAGATGGGGTATTACTTACCTTCGTTCTCCTCGAGCTGCCTCTTGACAAGGCCGAGCTCTTTCTTGGACCCATCGAGGTCCTGCTTCAGTACGACGACCTCCGCAGTTAGTGCGGCGGACGCCAGCAGAGAAGCCTGCATATGCATATTGACATACTTATATTAGACTCCTGCGATATTATTTGATCCTCTGTTCGGGTTTTCTTTGCGAACACCAAACAAAGCATCAGGGGCTACTATCTATGCGGTAATAATTCTACTACATTTTAAAACACTTACCTCGAAGCCTGTTAGAAGGCTAGTACAGGCTTCAGTCAATCCGCTCTTGGTGGACTGAACCTTCTGGATCACAGCACTCATGATAGTGCGGTGCTCCTCCTCCTCGATGGAAGCGCTGCGAAGCGCTTCCAACATAGTGTCCGGCGCATCTGGATGGACAGAGGTCACCGACACATGCGTTTGACCCCCCTTAGAAGGGGATCGTCTGCCCGAGCTTGGAACCGTTGGAGGGTCCGGCGCGGTGTTCGGCTGAGGGCCGAACTCGGAGCTCTCGGGGACCCCGTCCCCTCGGCTCCCGGAGTCCGGAAGGTCGCCTTGAGGCGCCTCCGGGACTGTCCCCCTCGATCCGGTGCCTCTTGAGACAGCACCTCGGCGTCGTCGGCTAGATGAGGGGAGGTGGCGGTCGGGACTGGATCGCTATCCATGTCCGACGAGCCCAGGGAGCCGTCCGAGGATACCTCGATATTGGCTCGGGGTGGCCTGCACAATTGAGTTCGGCGTTAGGGAAAGCAACGCGACAAAGGAATCCTATGGGTTACTTTGGTCTCCGAATACTTATGATCTCCCCTGGGGCTTGGCCTGCGCAACCACTCGTCTTCACTTTCGTCGGCGGTGGTGGAGCTATCCGGAAGGAGCGTCCTTCCCTTCTTGGACCCTCCGGCATCCCCAGTTGGGGCGGCCTTCCTTTTCTTGTCTTCCCCAGTCGGTGGGGGAGCCTCTTCTTCCTCTTCCTCGTCTTCGGGGGAAGAGTGCGCCGTAGAGTCATCGGACGGTGAGTCCGACGACGCCTGGCGTCGGGAACTCTTCCGAGCTCCCTTGGCCTTCTTGGTCTTCTCCAGCACCTTGTAAGGGGCCGGAGTCAACATCTTCGCCAGAAGGACGTCTGCAGGGCCTTCGGGCAAGGGAGCCGGACAGTCGATTTGTCCGGCCATCTTCTGCCAGTCCTGTTAACGGCACGGGAGTTTAGATCCCGCATAGAGCCAATCTATATAGAAAACAAATATACTGTAAAAGGTAAAACAACTTACCGCACTGGCGTGGTGCTTCGCGCTGAATCCGCGATCCTCGGTAAAGGGGGGAGGGACCTCGGCACTCTTGAACAACACCCTCCAGGCATCTTCATGAGTCATATCGAAGAGCCTGTTCAGAGTTCGGTGCTGCGCCGGATTGAATTCCCACAAGGTAAACTCCCGTTGTTGGCACAGGAGTATCCGGCGGACGAGCATAACCTGGACTATGTTGACAAGCTTGAGCTTCTTGTCCACCATGTTCTGAATACATGACTGGAGTCCGGTCAGCTCTTTTGAATTACCCCAGGACAGGCCCTTCTCTTTCCAGGAGGTGAGCCGCATGGGGATGCCAGATCGGAACTCGGGGGCCGCTACCCATGCGGGGTCACGCGACTCGGTGATATAGAACCACCCCGATTGCCACCCCTTTATGGTATCCACGAAGGTGCCCTCGAGCCATGTGATGTTGGGCATCTTGCCCACCATGGCGCCTCCGCACTCCGCCTGGCGGCAGCTCACTACCTTCGGCTTGAAATTGAAGGTCTTCAGCCATAAGCCGAAGTGGGGCTTGATGCGGAGGAAGGCTTCACACATGACGATAAATGCCGAGATGTTGAGGATGAAGTTCAGGGCCAGATCGTGGAAATCCAGGCCATAATAAACATGAGCCCCCGGACGAAGGGATGGAGAGGGAATCCTAGTCCGCGGAGGAAATGGGTGAGGAATACCACCCTCTCATGGGGCTCGGGGGTGGGGATGAGTTGTCCCTCATCTGGGAGCCGGTGCGCGATGTCTTCGGGAAGGTATCCGGCTCTCCTCAGTTTCTTGACGTCTCCCTCCGTGACGGAGGAGACCATCCACTTGCCTCCCGCTCCGGACATGGTTGGAGAAGGTTGAGATGGAAGTGAGAGCTTGGGCGCTAGAGCTCGAGTGTGCGGGAGCGGATGAGCAGAGGAGGAAGAAGGCGTGGATAGAAAGGTGAATCCTTATCCCTTTATATGGGCGGACAAAATTAAGCGTCCCCACTTGCCTGGTAAAACTCGCTTATCCCCCAAGAGCCGCAATTGATGGCGCGGTTGGGTTACCCATGCCCGTATTGATGAAAATCCCGTAATAAGGGGACACGATCTCTGCTTTGACAAGACGTGTCGAAAAACTGCCTCGCGTTATGTGCGGGGCTGGTTAAAAGAAACGGTTCGAATAATCACTGGGCCATGACGTAACGTCGTGTTGCTAAAATAAGCTAGCAAATTAGATCTACGAAAACAGTATTCTCTCTACGGTGGAATGTGGAACTTATTTTGCAGGGCCGGACACTATCCTCGTATTCAAATTCTTCTGTGATGTATTCGGAGAAGGAACCCGCCTTGCAATGCCGAAGACAACTGCGCGCTGGACTCATCGTCATTGAAGCCTGGTTCAGGGGCTACTGAGGGAGTCCTGGATTAGGGGGTCTCCGGACAGCCGGACTATCTCCATTGGTCGGACTGTTAGACTATGAAGATACAAGATTGAAGACTTCGTCTCGTGTCTGGATGGGACTCTACTTGGCGTGGAAGGCAAGCTAGGCAATACGTATATGGATATCTCCTCCTTTGTAACTGACCTTGTGTAACCCTAACCCTCTCCGGTGTCTATATAAACCGAAGGGTTTTAGTCCGTAGGACAACAATCACAACATACAATCATACCATAGGCTAGCTTCTAGGGTTTAGCCTCTCTAATCTCGTGGTAGATCTACTCTTGTAACACCCATATCTTCAATATTAATCAAGCAGGACGTAGGGTTTTACCTCCATCAAGAGGGCCAAACCTGGGTAAAACCTCGTGTCTCTTGCCTCCTGTTACCACCTAGACGCACAGTTCGGGACCCTCTACCCGAGATCCGCCGGTTTTGACACTGACAATGAGCGAGCACTGTCCTTGAGAGACATGGGAAACCAGTTCGCCATGACCTTTTCATCGCCGTTGGCCGCCTCGATGCTCAGCTCGTAGAGCTGCAGGAACTCCGCAGGGTCGGGGGTGCCGTCATGGCGAGGAGGCAGATCTGGCTTGAACTTTCCCGGCCAGACGATGCCACGCAGCTTGGGAGTGAAGGCATGACAACCTGCCGTGGCCACCGGGTCCCGTTGCGGAGGCGGAGCTTGATCTTGGCGTCCTTGCGCCGCCAAAGCAAGCGGCGCATGGCCATGCCGCAGCAAGCGATCCTGACGTAGTGGTGTTGGGAGCGGTGGAGCGTTTTCTTATGGACGGGGAACCTCCTGGCAACTTCTTTCTTCGTGTGCGGGCACACGACACGGTGGATCACGCCACTGGGCCACGCATCTTGGAGCGAGGATGCTGTCTTGACGTGGGGGAGGTTGAGGCGCTCCATGAGCCGCCCACCTCGGCGTGAGGGCGCCATCTTGGTGCTGAGGGGGCGGAGGCGCTCCGTGAGCCACATCGCCCGCAGCGGGGGCGGGCGAGGCAGCAAGAGGGATGGTGTAGGAGAGCCCACCGTGGCGCTAAGGAGCTCGGCGATGCAGTCCAACTAGTCCTCGTAGAGGTCGTCGACCGGGCGGTAGCGCAGGAGCTCGCGTGCCATGAGCAGCGCGGCCTGCGCGTCTGTGGGGGTGCGGCGAGCGTGAGACGATGAGACAGCCGGAGTCGGCGACGGGGTGGCGGTGCGGCCGTCATGGCGCACGGAGGGGTGCAGTGAAGAGGCTTGCTGCTTGTTTGCCATCGAGCCGGTGGCGGCATTGGTGGCGGGTGATGGAGAACGATGGGTAGGTCCGCCGACAGGGGCTGTCTGAGCGACATGGGTGGCGAGAGCGGCCCGGCGCATAGTGCAGACCCGGCGAGCGTTGGCCATGAACTTGGTGGAGTGGCGAAGCGCGGATCGACGAAGAGGAAAGCTTAAGCGCACCCCTACCTGGTGCTCCAAATGTCAGATTTAGGGTTCCGGCAAAACCCTTGAGGTTCGAACACTGGGGTGCGCACAAAGATCACACTCTATGATCTCACGGCCTAGCTCGACGAACCCAAAGAACACGAGACACAAGATTTATACTGGTTCGGGCCACCATTGTGGTGTAATACCCTACTCCAGTGTGGTCTGGTGGATTGCCTCTTGGGCTGAGGATGAACAGTTATAAGGGAAGAACAGCCTCCTGAGGTGAGGTGTTCTTGTGCTTGGCGAATGTAACACCCTCGATGCAACTATATCTCCCACATGTCGAGGCACGACTTAGAGGCATATCGCATTGAAGCCATATGTCGCAAGTTAGGCAATCTTCACAACATCCCATGTAATATAGATAATAAAAGGGGAGATAACATAGTTGGCTTACACTCGCCACATCAATCAAGTACATAAATAACATTACATCAACCAAACACTCATGGCCCGACTACGGCGCCAAAATAAAATATAACCCAACAAGCCACACGGTCCCGATCACCCCCAACAGGGTACCACTACTGATCATCAGGAAAAGAAACATAGTATCGTTGAGAGTCCTCGTCGAACTCCTAGTTGAGCTCAAGCGCGTCACCTGCAGCGGAATCCTCAGGCCCTGCATCTGGTGTAATAGTAATCTGTGAGCCACAGGGACTCAGCAATCTCGCACCCTCGCGATCAAGACTATTTAAGCTTATAGGTAAAGGCAAGGTAAGTATGTGGAGCTGCGGCAAGCGACTAGCATATATGGTGGCTATCCTGTTCGCAAAAGAGAGCGAGAAGAGGAGGCGAAGCGCGAGCGAGAAACTAGAGAGCAAATACTGCGGCAAACATTACTCCAACACCGTGTCCACTTCCAGGACTCCACCGAGAAGAGGCCATCACGGTAACACACACTATTGATTCATTTTAATTAAGTTAAGGTTCAAGTTATCTATAACCGGACATTAACAAATTCCCATCTGCCCATAACCGCGGGCACGGCTTTCGAAAGTTCAAATCCCTGCAGGGGAGTCCCAACTTAGCCCATGACAAGCTCTCACGGTCAACGAAGGAATAGACCTCCTCCCAAGACGTTCCGATCAGACTCGGTATCTCGGTTCTTCAAGACACTTCGACAGGTTAAAACAAGACCAGCAACACCGCCCGAATGTGCCGACAAATCCCGATAGGAGCTGCACATATCTCGTTCTCAGGGCACACTCAGATTGTCCAATCTCAAACCAACTATCCGTGGAAGAAGAACTAGAGCTACAAGAATTCCCACCTATGAAACTCCCGAACCTTTCCGGTTATGCAATCGGGTGTTGGGGATACAGGGGAAGCATAATATCTCACCCAAATCTAGCAAATCCTACATCCAGCTGTATCCATCCTTCAACACATAACCAAGAAAAACTTCGGAAACCATCTACCTCAACCTTCGAAAAGCATCCGTTATACAAGTTATGGTGATACTCCCGAACTCCCGCCCTAGTACTGGGTGGCGTCGAGGTTATCTCACCAACGAACTGCATAAAAGAGATTTTCGATGTCAGTGTACTAAACTCAGGTATTCCAGAACTGCAACGATAAAATTATGACGACAACACCTCAGAGCTCAACTCCCTGGGACACTTCCACAAAACCCCTGACAGGAGGCACCAAGACAATGTTCTCGTCATAAAACCATCGGAACGATTCCAAGATACCCGCGTGATCCTAAAAAAAAATTTAGTGAAATTTGAGAAGAGAAGAGTCAAAACTCTACGTCAGGATGCCTTACCAGAGCGATGAGGAGACTGGGAAGTAAAAAGAATTCCTAAACTCTCCGATATATAATTCCTAAATGACTCAAATCATTTTTCTAGACACAACTCGGCCGCTAAAAACGATCAAGCAATGGGGCTCCTAAGGTCGGGGAAGGCTCTGATTACCAACTTGTAACACCCTCGATGCGACTATATCTCCCACGTGTCGAGGCACGACTTAGAGGCATAATCGCATTGAAGGCATATGTCGCAAGTTAGGCAATCTTCACAACATCCCATGTAATATAGATAATAAAAGGGGAGATAACATAGTTGGCTTACACTCGCCACATCAATCAAGTACATAAATAACATTACATCAACCAAACACTCATGGCCCGACTACGGCACCAAAATAAAAGATAACCCAACAAGCGACACGGTCCCGATCACCCCCAACAGGGCACCACTACTGATCATCAGGAAAAGAAACATAGTATCGTTGAGAGTCCTCATCAAACTTGCACTTGAGCTCAAGCGCGTCACCTGGAGTGGAATCCTCAGGACCTGCATCTGGTGTAATAGTAATCTGTGAGCCACAGGGAGTCAGCAATCTCGCACCCTCACGATCAAGACTATTTAAGCTTATAGGTAAAGGCAAGGTAAGTATGTGGAGCTGCGGCAAGCGACTAGCATATATGGTGGCTATCCTGTTCGCAAAAGAGAGCGAGAAGAGGAGGCAAAGCGCGAGCGAGAAACTAGAGAGCAAATCCTGTGGCAAACATTACTCCAACACCGTGTCCACTTCCCGGACTCTGCCAAGAAGAGGCCATCACGGTAACACACACTGTTGATTCATTTTAATTAAGTTAAGGTTCAAGTTATGTACAACCGGACATTAACAAATTCCCATCTGCCCATAACCGCGTGCACGGCTTTTGAAAGTTCAAATCCCTGCAGGGGAGTACCAACTTAGCCCATGACAAGCTCTCAAGGTCAACGAAGGAATAGACCTCCTCCCAAGACGTTCCGGTCAGACTCGGTATCTCGGTTCTTCAAGACACTTCGACAGGTTAAAACAAGACCAGCAACACCGCCCGAATGTGCCAACAAATCCCGATAGGAGCTGCACATATCTCGTTCTCAGGGCACACTCAGATTTTCCAAACTTCCGGTAGGCCAGCCCTGAGTTTCCCCTGGTGGCCACCGGCGGCTGACAGTTCGGACCAACACTCAGAGGAGCACTGGCCCAGGGGGGTTAAAATAATGATGACCCTCAGGCTCCGGAAACCCAAGGGAAAAAGGGGCTAGGTGGCAAATGGTAAAACCAAGGTTGGGCATTGCTGGAAAAGCTTTAATCAAGGTGAACTATCAAGGGGTTCCCATTATAACCCAACCGCGTAAGGAACGCAAAATCCGGGAACATAACACCGATATGACGGAAACTAAGGCGGCAAGAGTGGAACAAAACACTAGACGAGAGGCCGAGCCTTCCACCCTTTATCAAGTATATAGATGCATCAAGATAACATGGCAATATAATGATATCCCAACAAGTAAATAAATGTTCCAACAAGGAACGGCCTCCAATCTTCACCTGCAACTAACAATGCTATAAGAGGGGCTGAGCAAAGCGGTAACATAGCCAATCAACGGTTTGCTAGGACATGGTGGGTTAGAGGTTTGACATGGAAATTTGGGAGGCTTGAAAGCAAGTGGTCGGCATCGTAGCATTGGCATAGCAAAAGAGCGAGCAATCTAGCATAGCAAAGATAGTAGTGATTTCGAGGGTACGATCATCTTGCCTGCAAAGTTGTCAGAGTTGACTGGATCCTCGAAAGCAAACTCAATGGGCTCCTCGTTTGCGAACTCGTCTCCCGGCTCTACCCAAACAAGACAAACAAACAAACGGAACACAATCAACCACGTGCAAGGCTCAAACAATATGATGCAAGGATGGAATGCTATGCGGGATGCGATGCGGGATGCATATGCAAGATGTGACAAGGAATGCATGAAACTGGCCTCAACATGGAAATACAAGTGTGCCACTGGAAATATGAGATGAAATCGCTTGAAAACGATATAAAGAACGCCGGAATTGGAGTTACGGTTTGGAAATGGCAAGCAATTCAAATATGGCCACGTTCTGCGATTTACAGCAAGTAGCCATCTAAATGCAAAGAGATGAACAAGCTACAGCACCCAAACATGACAACAAAATACATGGCAGGGATGCATTCAAGATTCTTAACAGAAGTCTAGCACTGAGCTACGGTCAATTCATCAATTAACAGGTTCAAACAAGCATGGCAAAAATGCATATGGTAAACAGATCTCAGACTCGGTGAAATTAACACTTGTCTGGAATTTCAGATCAGGTAGCACTCTTCAGAGCAGCAAAACTACATGCTACAGGATCTGAACATGGCAAAGTAGAGCATGGCATGGAGCTACTCAAAGAGCTTAACAGAAGTCCCTTAGTGACCTTGAGCCAAAAGGGATCAGAAAATACAATTGCAAGCATGTGAACATGGAAAAAACATAATCAGTTCTCAAACTCAGTGAAAACTGGAGCATGCTGAAAACAGATATCAAGTAGGCATGTTTACGAGCTCGATGCACTCACTACGGAGCAAGTCATGATAATCTAAGCATATACCCATCAAGAATACACAAAATGCAAGCTAGACATGGCAAGAACAATAGCATAGCATGCACGGATCAACTACAACATCATCAGCAAAATCGCTAACAAGTAGACAATCTGCCCAGATTCACGAAGTAGCAAAAGTAGAGCTCGATTGACTCAAGCTAGGGTGCTCCATAATTGTAACCAAAGACATGGATGGATAGAGCACTACAAGATTAACAAAACACCCTTACTGATCATCCTCAAAAGAGGCAGGGATCACTAGGAAACAACATGAACATATGGCCATATGAAATAAACAGGTCAAGGACTAAGTGGAAATGCTAAGTCCCTGAAATCAGGTTTACCAAGTGCCTCACTTTGTAAGCTTGTGATAGTCACCACACACATCACAAAAGTACATGGGTTGCAACTCTGGAAAGATGGAAAAACCCTCAACAAAACATATGTAGAGCTCAAGGGCATATCATGCACACAATAATCATGGCAAAAATGACAAATATCTAAATGGAGCAGCAGATCTGACAATTATCTCAAGTAGCCCTCTTCTAACAGCATTTCGGGCATCAAGATGAACTCAAATGAAAATGATGCAATGGAATGAAATGATGTGCTCTCTGAGACGAACAGTTTGATATGCTAAATGCCAAAAATGGAGTTACGGATGCAAAGTTGTAGCATGATGAACAAGGCAACATGAACTAGGGTTTCGGGCAAAAAGTCAACCCTCGAGATTTTAGATCTCAGATCTGGCACGTTTTATGAGGATGGCCGGATTTCTTGGAGCTCGCCGGAGACTTCGCCGGACTTGCCGAGAAGAGGAGGAGGAGGCCGGGGCGTGGTCGAGGAGGAGGAGGCCGGACGGACGGAGGCGGTTGGCGGCGGGACGGCGCGCTCGCCGGCGCGGGACGGCGACGAGGCGGCGGCCGACGGGCGAGGCGGCGCGACGGCCGGCGTCGAGTGGCGGGGTGGCTGGCGTCGGCGGCCGGAGTGGCCGGGCGCGGGGAAGACGCGGGCGGCGCCGGCTGGGGCGGCTCGGCCCAGTCGGGCGGCGGGAGGGCCGGCCACGGGCCTTGCGGGCCCGCGCGGCGCGGCAAAGTGGGCGCCGGGCGGCGGCCAACGGGAGAGGGCCACGTGGCAGCGGAGGGGCGGACCGGACGTGTCCGTCGGTGGCGGCTTTGTTCGGCGGCGGCGGGTGGAGATGGATCTGAGGTTAGGGATGGAGGGGATCCGGGATTTTTAGGAGGGGTTCTTTATATAGGCATAGAGGGAGCTAGGAGAGTCCAAATGAGGTGCGGTTTTCGGCCACGCGATCATGATCGAACGCTCTAGATGATGGAGAAGGTTTTGGTTGGTTTTGGTCCAAATTGGAGGGGTGTTGGGCTGCAACACACACGAGGCCTTTTCGGTCCCTCGGTTAACCGTTGGAGTATCAAACGAAGTCCAAATGGTACGAAACTTGACAGGCGGTCTACCGGTAGTAAACCAAGGCCGCTTGGCAAGTCTCGGTCCACTCCGGAAATGTTTAATCCTCACACACGAAAGAAAGGTAGAAATGACCACCGGAGGAGAACGAAGCGCCGGAATGCAAAACGGACAACGGGGAAAATGCTCGAATGCATGAGATGAACACGTATGCAAATGCAATGCACATGATGACATGATATGAGATGCATGACAACGATAACAACACACGGAGACAAAGACCCGGACTCGAGAAAATAAAATAACTTAACACCGGAAATGGCAAGAGTTAGAGTACAAATTGGGTAAGTCACATCCGGGGTGTTACAACACTCCACCACTACGAAAGGATCTCGTCCCGAGATCTAGGACTGAAAGAACGCCGGATATTCAGAATGGAGGTGATCCTCGCGTTCCCAGGTAGCTTCACGGTCAGAATGGTGTGACCACTTGACTTTGAGAAATTTGATTGACTTGTTGCGAGTCTTGCATTCAGTCTCTTCAAGAATAGCAACTGGGTGCTCACGATAGGATAGATCTTCTTGGAGCTCAATGTCCTCGAAGTTGACGGTGTGGTCAGGAGTCTTGAAGCACTTTCGAAGCTGAGAGACATGGAACACATCATGAACATTTGCAAAGTTTGAAGGAAGCTCGAGTTGATAGGCGAGGTCGCCTCTCTTGCTGACAATCTTGAAAGGTCCCACGTATCTAGGGGCAAGCTTCCCTTTGATACCGAAGCGACGAGTACCTTTCATAGGAGAGAGGCGGAGGTAAACATGATCTCCGATCTCGAAAGCCAAATCACGGTGCTTACTATCATAATAGCTCTTCTGGCGGGATTGGGCTGCTTTGAGGTTATCTCGAATGACTTTGCACATTTCCTCTGCCTCTGTGATTAAGTCATTTCCCAGAAGCTGACGTTCACCGGTTTTGGACCAGTTGAGAGGGGTACGGCACTTCCTGCCATACAGAATTTCAAATGGGGCCTTGCCTGAACTTGCTTGAAAACTGTTGTTGTAGGAGAATTCAGCATAAGGAAGACAATCCTCCCACTTCATGCCGAAGGAGATCACACAAGCCCTGAGCATATCTTCAAGAATCTGGTTGACCGCTAGTTTGAGGATGGAAAGCTGTGCTGAAGCGGATGTTGGTGCCCATGGCCTTCTGAAAAGAATCCCAAAACTTGGAGGCTAGTTTGAGGATGGAAAGCTGTGCTGAAGCGGATGTTGGTGCCCATGGCCTTCTGAAAAGAATCCCAAAACTTGGAGGTAAAGATGCTGCCACGGTCTGAAGAGATCACCTGTGGAATACCGTGCAGAGAGACAATCCGAGAGGTATAGAGTTCCGCCAATTGAGCTGTAGTGATTGACTCTTTGATAGGCAGAAAATGAGCCACTTTGGTGAGTTTGTCGATGACAACGAATATAGCATCATTGCCACGCTTGGACTTTGGAAACCCAGTCACGAAGTCCATATCAATGTGGTCAAACTTCCATTCTGGAATGGCAAGAGGTTGGAGGATACCCGCTGGCCTTTGGTGTTTTGCCTTCACTTTTCTGCAGACATCACACTCATTCACGAATTTAGCAATCTCGTGCTTCATTCGAGTCCACCAATAAGCCTGCTTGAGGTCCTGATACATCTTCGTGTTCCCAGGGTGGATGGAGAGGAGAGAATTGTGAGCCTCGTTCATGATCACTTTACGGAGGTCACCTTTGGGCACGACAATACGATCCTCGAAGAAGAGAGTATCCTTGTCGTCAAGGCGGTAGCACTTGTACTTGGGTTGACTCTTGGCAATCCCAATCTTCACCTTTTTCACCATAGCATCAAGAAGCTGGGCTTGGCGAATCTGGTCTTCCAAGGTAGGAGAGACTTGAAGGTTGGCGAGGAAACCTTGAGGAACAACTTGCAGGTTAAGTTTGCGGAAAGCTTCACAAAGCTCGGGTTGATAAGGCTTGAGAATCAGACTGTTGCAATAAGCCTTCCTGCTCAATGCGTCAGCAATCACATTGGCCTTGCCTAGAGTATACTCGATACTCGGATTATACTCTTGAATCATTTCGACCCATCGAGTTTGCCTGAGGTTGAGATTAGGCTGAGTGAAGATGTACTTGAGACTCTTGTGATCAGTGAAAATGTCCACTTTTCTTCCCAATAAGAGATGTCTCCAAGTCAAAAGAGCATGCACAACTGCCGCCAACTCAAGATCATGAGTGGGGTAGTTCTTCTCATTGGGCTTCAACTGGCGAGATGTATAAGCAACAACTTTCTTCTCTTGCATCAACACTGCGCCAAGACCTTGGAGAGAGGCATCACAAAAGACCTCGTACGGCTTGGATTCATCAGGCGGAGTCAGAACTGGAGCAGTGATCAATTTCTCTTTCAAAGTGTTGAAAGCAATGTCACACTCCGGAGACCAAACGTACTTGATGTGCTTCTGGAGAAGATTTGAGAGAGGCTTCGCGATCTTAGAAAAGTTTTCAACGAATCTTCGACAGTAGCTTGCGAGACCGAGGAAGCTACGGAGTTGCTTCATGTTCTGAGGAGGTTCCCAATTCACAATTGCAGACACCTTCTCAGGATTCACCGCGATGCCCTTGGCAGAGATGATATGACCAAGATAAAGAACCTCATCGAGCCAAAATTCACACTTGGAGAACTTGGCGTAGAACTGGTGTTCTCTGAGCTTATCGAGCACCAAACGCAAGTGCTTGGCATGATCTTCCATGTTCTTCGAGAAAACCAGAATGTCGTCGAGATAGACCAAAACGAAGTCATTGGTGTAGGCGTTGAAGATGAAGTTCATCATGCGAGAGAACATCGGAGGAGCGTTGACGAGGCCAAAAGACATGACAGTGTATTCATATGAACCATAGCTTGTCCTGAAAGCCGTCTTGGGGATATCTTGCTCACGGATTCGAATCTGATGATAACCCATACGGAGATCAAGCTTGGAGAATACTTGGGCACCTTTGAGTTGTTCAAACAGCTCGTTGATGTTGGGAAGTGGGTATTTGTTCTTGATGGTCTTCTTGTTCAATGGACGGTAATCAACACAAAGTCGGTCTGTTCCATCCTTCTTCTTCACAAAAAGAACACCACAACCCCACGGAGAAGAACTAGGCCGGATGAGACCCATTCTCTCTTGAATATCGAGTTGCTTCTTCAGCTCCTTCAACTCTTCAGGTCCGAGCTTGTAAGGACGCTTGCACACAGGTTCCGTACCAGGCTCAAGATCAATAACGAATTCAACTGGCCGGTGCGGAGGCATTCCTGGAAGCTCTTCTGGAAAGACGTCTTGATATTCGCAAATGACTGGAATTTGCGAGATGGCATCGAGTTCACCCTTCTCATTGAGAGAAAACATACGGATGGTATCATCACGAGCGGCAAACACAATTACATCCTCAGACGAATGAGTCAATTGAATCTGTCTAGCAGCACAATCAAGCTGAGCCTTGTGCTTAGAGAGCCAATCCATCCCGAGAATAAGATCAATATCCGAGTTACCAAGAACCATTGGAGAAGCCAGAAACTTGAAATCACCCATCCTGATAGAAATATCCGGAATCTCGTGGTTAGCGAGCAAACATTTACCCGGAGAGACAACTGCTAACGGACTATGCATAACTTGGGAAGTCAACTCATGCTTAGATGCAAAAGGCTTCGAGATGAAACAATGCGATGCACCAGTATCAAAAAGTACTTTTGCGGGAACATCGTTAACAGGAAGGTTACCCATGATGACATCTGACGAATCCTCTGCCTGAGCTGCATTCATCAAGTTGACCTTGGCATGCTTGGTGTTGTGCTTGACCATAGCTGTACTTGCCGATCTGACAGGTGGAGGAGGAAGACGCCTCTGGTTGAAACACTTGTTGGCATAGTGACCCTTCTGTTGGCACTTGTTGCACGTGACCTTTGAAAGCGGACGGTGGTACGGAGCACTCGATCTTGGAGCTTGAGACGAAGTCTTGTTCTGAAAGCCAGGGTTGGGTGGGTGGGAAGATCCACTGCCACCTTTGCTCTTCTGCTGATACGGCTGACGGAACAGAGGAGGAGGAAGCTAAAACTTCTGCTGCTTGGCCACTTGAGTAGAGGAAGAAGGAGTAGCATCTCTGACTCGCTTCTTGGAAGCATCACACCTCAGTTGAGCAGCCTCTTGCTTCAATGCCATGTTGTAGAACTCATCGTATCTCAAGGGCTCAAAGAGGACAAGAGCTAGCTGGATTTCTTCTCTGAGACCACCCCTGAACTGGAATATCATGCTCTTCTCATCAGGCCCGTCCTACTTGGCAAAGCGGGTGAGCTTCTGGAACAACTTGTTTTAGGCATAGACAGACAAAGAGCCTTGCTTCAGGTTGCGGAATTCCTCATGCTTGCTTTCAACCACGCTCTGAGGAATATGACGAGCTCTGAAATCTTTACGGAATTCATCCCAAGTGATAACACATCCACCTCTGGAATCCTTGTACTGCTGGAACCATTCTGCAGCTTGATCTTTGAGTTGGAAGGAAGCGAACTTGACGAAGTCCTCAGGCCTGACGTTACTGCACTCGAAATGCTTGCACAGATCCACAAGCCAATCGTCAGCATCGGTTGCCTCAACACAATTGCTGAAAGTCTTTGGCCCATTAGAAAGGAACTGGTTGAGTGTAGCAAAGTGATTCTGATTGTTACCTTGGTTCCCTTGGTTGCCTTGATTGCGCTCTTGGAGAATTTGCATGATCAACTGTGTGTTTGCATTGGTTGCGGCCATCACAGCTTGCCATGCCTCCGGAGGAGGTGGAGGTGGTGGCGGATCAGGATTCGGAGTCGTGCGCATTGGAGGAGCCATCCTGAAGAGGTTGACATCCATTAGCACATTGATAGATAAATATTGAAGCTGAATCCAACAGAATGAAAATTGCAACATATAGTCTTCACATCCGAACAAAATGAACGAATGCATTCCTCTTGAAATGGTCACATATCCATAAATTGAGAAGCCACTTAGAATTTAGGTAGAGAAATAAATCAATAAGGTACGGATCAAGAACGAATACTCAGTAAGAAATCCCAATCTCAAACCAACTATCCGTGGAAGAAGAACTAGAGCTACAAGAATTCCCACCTATGAAACTCCCGAACCTTTCCGGTTATGCAATCGGGTGTTGGGGATACAGGGGAAGCATAATATCTCACCCAAATCTAGCAAATCCTACATCTAGCTGTATCCATCCTTCAACACATAACCAAGAAAAACTTCGGAAACCATCTACCTCAACCTTCGAAAAGCATCCGTTATACAAGTTATGGTGATACTCCCGAACTCCCACCCCAATACTGGGTGGCGTCGAGGTTATCTCACCAACGAACTGCATAAAAGAGATTTTCGATGTCAGCGTACTAAACTCAGGTATTCCAGAACTGCAACGATAAAATTATGACGACAACACCTCAGAGCTCAACTCCCCGGGACACTTCCACAAAACCCCTGACAGGAGGCACCAAGACAATGTTCTCGTCATAAAACCATCGGAACGATTCCAAGATACCCGCGTGATCCTAAAAAAAAATTTAGTGAAATTTGAGAAGAGAAGAGTCAAAACTCTACGTCAGGATGCCTTACCAGAGCGATGAGGAGACTGGGAAGTAAAAAGAATTCCTAAACTCTCCGATATATAATTCCTAAATGACTCAAATCATTTTTCTAGACACAACTCGGCCGCTAAAAACGATCAAGCAATGGGGCTCCTAAGGTCGGGGAAGGCTCTGATTACCAACTTGTAACACCCTCGATGCGACTATATCTCCCACGTGTCGAGGCACGACTTAGAGGCATAATCGCATTGAAGGCATATGTCGCAAGTTAGGCAATCTTCACAACATCCCATGTAATATAGATAATAAAAGGGGAGATAACATAGTTGGCTTACACTCGCCACATCAATCAAGTACATAAATAACATTACATCAACCAAACACTCATGGCCCGACTACGGCACCAAAATAAAAGATAACCCAACAAGCGACACGGTCCCGATCACCCCCAACAGGGCACCACTACTGATCATCAGGAAAAGAAACATAGTATCGTTGAGAGTCCTCATCAAACTTGCACTTGAGCTCAAGCGCGTCACCTGGAGTGGAATCCTCAGGACCTGCATCTGGTGTAATAGTAATCTGTGAGCCACAGGGAGTCAGCAATCTCGCACCCTCACGATCAAGACTATTTAAGCTTATAGGTAAAGGCAAGGTAAGTATGTGGAGCTGCGGCAAGCGACTAGCATATATGGTGGCTATCCTGTTCGCAAAAGAGAGCGAGAAGAGGAGGCAAAGCGCGAGCGAGAAACTAGAGAGCAAATCCTGTGGCAAACATTACTCCAACACCGTGTCCACTTCCCGGACTCTGCCAAGAAGAGGCCATCACGGTAACACACACTGTTGATTCATTTTAATTAAGTTAAGGTTCAAGTTATGTACAACCGGACATTAACAAATTCCCATCTGCCCATAACCGCGTGCACGGCTTTTGAAAGTTCAAATCCCTGCAGGGGAGTACCAACTTAGCCCATGACAAGCTCTCAAGGTCAACGAAGGAATAGACCTCCTCCCAAGACGTTCCGGTCAGACTCGGTATCTCGGTTCTTCAAGACACTTCGACAGGTTAAAACAAGACCAGCAACACCGCCCGAATGTGCCAACAAATCCCGATAGGAGCTGCACATATCTCGTTCTCAGGGCACACTCAGATTTTCCAAACTTCCGGTAGGCCAGCCCTGAGTTTCCCCTGGTGGCCACCGGCGGCTGACAGTTCGGACCAACACTCAGAGGAGCACTGGCCCAGGGGGGTTAAAATAATGATGACCCTCAGGCTCCGGAAACCCAAGGGAAAAAGGGGCTAGGTGGCAAATGGTAAAACCAAGGTTGGGCATTGCTGGAAAAGCTTTAATCAAGGTGAACTATCAAGGGGTTCCCATTATAACCCAACCGCGTAAGGAACGCAAAATCCGGGAACATAACACCGATATGACGGAAACTAAGGCGGCAAGAGTGGAACAAAACACTAGACGAGAGGCCGAGCCTTCCACCCTTTATCAAGTATATAGATGCATCAAGATAACATGGCAATATAATGATATCCCAACAAGTAAATAAATGTTCCAACAAGGAACGGCCTCCAATCTTCACCTGCAACTAACAATGCTATAAGAGGGGCTGAGCAAAGCGGTAACATAGCCAATCAACGGTTTGCTAGG